>NW_027526203.1:34380022-34431868 GCF_048455015.1 Haemaphysalis longicornis
AACTGCTCCGTAACCTCTGCCGCCGTTCCCGGACTACATTCTACCTGGACCATGGCTTCGAGTGGCTCCCGGCAGCACGGGTACTAGCTGCCGACGGCCTTCATGTCAGTTTTGAGGGAGTCGCCATCATGGCCAGTCATATCCGGCTCCTGTGTTTTCGAAGACCCAGCGAGGACACTACGTGGTGCAGCTTCGCTTCAGCTGATCCACGGAGCCAGACAACCTAGGACTCCCCCCGACATAATAGGACGCCATCAGTTCTACAGAGACCCACGCCATAAGCTCCAGCCGTGGGCCCTCTACCCCAGCCATCGGCTCCGCACAGGCCCCAGCCAAGCCCCCGCCGCTACAACCTTCGCAGCAGTGGGGCTGAGCCCTCAACAAGCAACCGCCAAAATTGACTTCTCATTTTGGACACTGGTAAATCTTCTCCTTTAACCGTGTCTAGGAACTTCCAAAATGCTAGAAAATTGGCAGAAAAACGCATTCGCTTTGGATTGCACGTAACCTCACTCACCCACTATTTAAATGAATCTGCTGTTCCGAAAGGCCTCATGTTAAAATTAGAACCCGCTACGTCTGAATTGTCCCTTCATAACCAAGCCAGATGGAAAAATGTCCTAACTTCTGCATCCCTAGAATTAACCAGAATTGTTCTAGATCACTACAAATCGGAAGTCAAATCTGTGCATGAGCAAGAATCGACTTAAGTGCCCCTTCTCACCAAACATGAATCTGATTCTCTAGCAGTCTTTGAACTCAAGAAAAAGTCTTCAATAGCCACGATGAAGTCTAAAAAAATGTCTCGCGACATGGTCCCTCCTCCGAAGCAATTTGAATTACCCCCTCCTATGCCGTCATCCTCCAAAATGACCGAGAAGAGTGACTTCCCCACTAGTAACTTAGTGAACTTGTCAAGTGTTGGGCTGACAGAGATTGAAGTTCGCACACTATCCAAAGGCCTAAGTTTTTGTCCAGCAACGGGAGGTTTCAGCGAGTTCCAGCTTCTTAAAGATTTAGATAATTTCGCTCGCAACATGAGATTGCGTGAATTTTTTCATGGGCGCCCTAACACGGACAATGCCGGCTTTTTACCCAGCTCCAAACACTGGACGCCACCGCCTCAGCGCGCTAAATGTCTAGATCTATATATTAAAGCAGTACAACATGACGTGCTTGAAGCCTATAAAAAGCAGACGCCTTTTCGACCGAACCTTTCAATTAAAGAGAAAGAATCATTTGAGAAGTTGGCATGTCGCCACGAAATTGTAATCAAGCCCGCTGATAAAGGTGGAGCAATAGTGATAATGAATCGAGATGATTACATCAAAGAAGCAGACCGGCAATTATCCGACATATCCTTTTACAAAATTCTTGAATCTGATCCAAATTTTGAATATAAAGAAATTGTGAAGGAAAACCTCGAAGCCCTACTGGAGGCCAAGGAACTAGACAAAACGACGGTGCGTTCTCTGATACCACTCAGCCCAATAGCAGGCAGGTTCTACCTTTTGCCCAAAATTCACAAGGCACATGTCCCTGATCGCCCAATCGTATCTGGCATAGGCACGGTTACCGAAAATATTTCCCTCTATGTCGACAACTTAATCAACAGAATTCCTCCTAACTTTCCTTCATATTTACGAGATACCAACCACTTCCTCTCTGAAATATTAGACCTTGAGATTCCAAGTGGCTGTCTGCTTGTCACCATGGACGTCACGTTCACTATATACCAATATTCCGCACTCTGATGGAATACAAGCGGTGATCCACGCTTACAGTGAATCTCGGGAGCCTAAGCCAGTTGAGATTTCCACATTGGCCTTATTACTGAGATTAATTCTTCAGCTAAACAATTTCGAGTTCAATGGCAAACACGATGTTCAAGTCAGTGGTACATCCATGGGCACAAGAATAGGGCCAAATTATGCAAATATTTTCATGGCAGTTCTCGAGGAGGAGTTTCGTGCAAGCGTCGAATTGAAGCCATTTTTTTACAAGCGCTTCATCGATGATGTCTTTTTGATTTGGCCGCACGGAGAATCCAGTCTCCTAAGATTTATAGCCGAGTTTAACGCGGTCCACCCTAACATTTCTTTCTCACACCAATTTTCCGCTACCAGCATCAACTTCCTCGACGGGACGGTATCTGTCTCGCAGAACAAATTAGAGACCACCCTTTACCGAAAACCGACAGACTCCCATCAATATTTGCATTTTCAAAGTAGTCACATTAGGCACTGGAAAGCGGGCATACCCTACAGTCAAGCGCACCGCTTCCGCCGGATATGCTCCAAGGAAACAGATTTTCTTTCCAACTGTGAGGGACTGAAAAACGATCTGCTTAAACAAAAGTTCCCGCTCCAATTAATTGACGATTCCATTCGCCGAGCAGGAGCGCTGGCGCGCAATGAACTCCTTAACTCCAGGAAGCCAGCCGACCGACGCCCTTCAAGTAACCTAGTTCTCACTCACTCCGCATCTGTGCCGAATGTTTCTGGCATACTTCGAAAGCATCACAACATATTAAGTCAAAGTCCTCGACTAACATCTATATTTTCCGAACCACCACGTGTTGTCTACAGGCGAAACAAAAACCTGCGCGACATTCTGACATCTTCGAGGCTCAGCCATTCACAAGTGACCGGTTGTGGGCCCTGCAACAAGCCTCGTTGTCAGGTATGCCCCCACATGACGAAAACAAAAACAGCCTCTAGCACCGTCTCGCATTTCTCTGTCAAACTGAAGGGAAATTTTAACTGTGACCGCGCCAACGTAGTTTACCTGCTCGAGTGCAATACCTGCCACCTGCAATATATTGGCCAGACGGCGAACGCTTTTAGATTAAGGTTCAACAACCATAGGGCATACGCCAAGTTTCTTCCTAACCTTCCTTTTTCCCGTCACGTCGGAATCCCGGGTCATTCATTTAATAATTTGAAGGTAACAATAATTGAATCCAATTTCAATAGCAACCACGCACGCGAAGTTCGCGAATCATATATCGTATTTAGGTTCAAAACCGCATCCTCTGGGTTGAACGAAGGCGTGGGCGCACTGACATGTTTGCCAGAGTAATTACTCGCCTTTCTTCCGTTCACTTCTTGCGTGACCAATCCTCTTTTAAGTGCGATGCACTTTATAAGCGACCCTGAATCCGCCGTCCGCATTGCTCCTCCTCCTCTCCCCTAGCAACAGCGCGAGGAGCGGAGAGAAGCGTCTGCAGCAACGGCGTAGCGACGTTACACCCGACGTGACCCGCGCGCGCTCCGCCTCCCGCGCCGTGGCTGCGCGCGCCCGCGCCGGCTCCCGCACCGCTCCTCGCGCCGTGACGTCACACTCCCACGTGACCGCGCGCTGGCGCCTTTGCGTCTGCTCCCCCTCTCCTCGTGCCGTGACGTCACATGCTCTGCAGCTGGCGCGCCTCTCCCCCCGTTAGGTTTGCACTCACCCTCGGCGCGCGCCTCTCCCCTCGCCTGACAGCTCCCCCTCGCCGGTACTGCGCCTCTCAAGGCGATGGCAGAATTACTACGCCGTGTACTCTCGGCGCAAGAAATGCATTCGCACTTCCTCACGATTCCCTTCGGGGAGGTGGGGGCAATTTTTTTTAGGCATACCAGCACCGGCTTCATCCCTTCAGGTTCACTCCCCGGCGCCGGCTTAGCCACATAGCGCCGGCTTCATATGACACATTCCTAAGACGAAAAGCGAAGGCGTGCCGACGCGTGCTCCCCAGTTCCTTATCTCGTTCTGCCGCTTTTCCTACCCTCCCCCCCCCCGCTTCTTCTGTTGACACATTCCTAGCGTGACACAATCCTAAGACGAAAAGCCATGGCGTGCTGACGCGCGTTCCCCCAGTTCCTTATCTCGTTCTGCGGCCTTTATTCCTTTCCCTTCCCCCCGCCCCCCTCCCGTTTCCGTTAATTCCTATGAGGAGAGGCGCCAATTTACCTCCTTCCTAGACGTCCCTTCGCATTTTTCGTTTATCTTTGTGTTGTACCACCTGCCAATAATTACTTCTAAACAGGGCGCATTGTAGCGCACCTTTTCTCCCAAAAAAGAGGGAGGGCAGTGCATTCCCTCTCATGTGTATGTCTAGCGTTTTTGCTTGTTTTGCTGAATGATGACGTATGATTTCTTTTAAAGAGGGCGCACTGTAGCGCAACTTCCTCTCTCTACACGCACCTATAAAAGCGTGCTGCAGTGTGCTGTAAATGTTACTCCGATGAAGACTGGACCACCAGTCGAAACGTTAGTAAACATGTTTGTTTTTGTTTTTTGAGACTTGCGTCGGACTCTACTTTTTGATATTTCTTCTGCGAAACTTCTTTTCTTCGACCGTATATATATATATATATATATATATATATATATATATATATATATATATATATATATATATATATATATATATATATATATATATATATATATATATACTTGAATCACTACACCCTGTGCAGTTTGAGAGAGAGAATTGCTTTTACCTCTGCGCCTATTTGGTATGGTCCGCTTTAACATTTTCGGAAGGACCTCGGAGGAGTAGTGGTGACAGTAAATGACTATCACATGACACTGAGGCAACCTCAAATGGTTGCGAATGCTCGAGATGGTAGTATTAAACGTATTGTTGCGAATGTACGATCATTTTCCAGCGTTAGTTTTCGGTATAGCTACCTCCTAGAGACAACGTTTATTTAGGAGGTCTTCTTTAAAATCGGCCGTGCACAAATCCATGGTTGAAGACATGAAAAAATTCAGTTATTGTCACTTCGTCAATATATGGGATTACGCACTTTAGGCTTTATTTTAGTTATATATGGCCGCGGATAACAGTTCCACATATGTAAGCTGAGGGTTCAAATTTACACAATGACACCATTTTTCTGGCAACAAAAAAATATTTTTTTAAACAAAGTAAGCGCTGAAGGTTTTTAATTTCCAGTGTTATTTCGCACGCTTTGTAAAAAAACTAGTATGAAGCGTTGTGATAAAGTACTTCCGGCTTAAAATTTGGTCGGAATGCCAACAGCATATTTTCTTCATATTTTTCCTACTTTTTTATAAAAAGTAATCCCGACTATTTCGATTATAATCTGTGCAACGAGTTAACCAACTTGTTTAGTTTTTACAATGAAGTTTTTCTTAAACTTCAGATTTTCTGGTGCATTTTTAAGCTACTTTATGGTAAATTAGAATTCCTCTGAAAGCACGTCAGAGCAATATTCCCTCTATGTATGTAGCCAACGAATTTACAGCATACCTCAAGGAAAAAAATATGCAAAGTTAGATCTGCGTCTGAGTCCGTGATAAATACGTATTTTCGTCGAACTTTTAACTTAGAGACACATGCAGCTGGGCTAGCTTGTTCTTCAGCCCGGCAGTAGTGGTAGTAGCCTTCACTGCGGCTTCCCCATGAAGGTTGGCGCGTTCCTGAGGCAAACCGCGCACGGTATGCACCAGATTCCAGTAGGCGCGAAAGAGCACTCAGTCGACCTCTAGGTGCACAGTGTGTCGACGAAGCTCGAGGCGCCGCGACGCCAACGTATGTAAGTACGCATTAGTCGGGGCTTCGGAACATGGGTTGGCACAATGTTTGGCTTCGCACTTCGACTCACTGGCAACAACTCAAATAAATTCAAACTCTCCCCCATTAAAGCCCGGGAGGAAACTGTTTCATGTGAGACGAAAAAAAAATTTTTAACAAAGGAAACCTCTCCAACAACAACAGCAAAAAGATCAGCGCACTGCGCCTGAGGGGTAATCAGCGCCATGAATGCAGACCATAAACGCATAATGCACCTGGTTCGGTACTGGCGTCTAGTTGCTGTTTCGGGCATACTCACGGAAGAACTGGTAGTTGACGAAAAGGAAGATGTGTCCCAGCATGAACCAGAACAGTGTGAGCGAGCGCAGGCCGTGCAGGGCGCTGAGCGGGCCCAGGCTGGTTTCGTGCCGGAACACGCTGCGAAGGCTCCGAACCATCGAGAAGGACGTCGTGAATCGGGAGAACAGTGCTGCGGAAGTAGACAGAAGGCAGAAAAAAAATAACTGTAGGGAATATACCTATTTGAATCGGTTCCATTCCCAACCAAAGCTAGAACACGCCACGAAATCGTAGTACACGACCGCTGTGCGGAATTAAACATCATTGTATAAGAGCAGAGCTGCATGGTCTCTACCCTTCTTCCTTTTATTACTTCCCACTTGGGAACATTTCTTCTGCAGAAGGTACTAACACTCTCCCCAGCACACCTACAACTTGCCCCAGTTTTAAATGGCAAGTGGGTGGGCATGCGTACGCAATGGTCTGAAAATGATGGGGGAAAGAACGTGATAGAATGTACATCAGGGCCAGCATTCACCGTGCTGTCTGCATGCTATACGTTTGAACAGCGCTATATATTGAGCAGATGGCTAACGGCTACTGCAAAATTGCTCTTAAATATCTTAAGCGCGAACAGCGTGCCTAATCTTGGCCCTGATGTACGCGGACATTCCTGTCCTCAATTTTGGTTACTGGAGAATGTTCATTTTCATGAGTAGATTACACAAAACAGGCCCTTGGTTACCCCGCCGACTGAAATTGTCAATTAGATATACATCAGGGCGATGCGTTTTATCTTCTTTGTCCGCTTACGTATCAACTTGGACAGACGTCCTTTGCGAAAGGACAGAGGACCCCTGCCCCATATGGGAATCATTATTTTCAGCAAAAATGCGGCTCCCTCTCGCCGTCTTTAATGCGCCTCACGAAAACAAGAACGGGACCGACAATCATAGCGACAAAAGAGAGGCATCCATCTCGTTGGTGGGATGCTGCTACGAGCATTCGGCTGCAAGCCGGGCTGCGTCTTGAATGGACGATGAAAACAAAATACGGCCTCGCTTCATCTGTAAGAAGTAGCCTTTCATAGTTCTCTCAACTGCATACGGGACCAGAAAAACGTTGTTTTCATAGAAAAAAGAGGAAAGATTGTGAACAATGAAAAATTCGCATGTGTAACGTCATCTTTGGGTTATAGGAGAAATACAAAAAAAAAAGAGTTGCCAGCTTGTTCACTCCATGTTAGCATTCAATTGACGCAATCACAAGAAACTACAGGTATCACTACAATGCCGCAAACATACTTCTTGGCGGTGGGTTTGGAAGGCGGCCGCTGATCAAACATAGCGACTAATACGTCAAATGAGTTGGGCGAGAGATTGGAAACTGAGTCATCACTGTTTCATCTGTTTCCTTTATTAATTTTTGTTAATATCTAAAGACTGCTTTAAAACTGCAGCGTTGTTATTGGGATTAACTACTCTTTTTTAATGAAACAAACTTGCATCTTGGCTTCATGGTTCCTTCAAGTCAGCGTCTGTACATGCGCAGAAAAATCGCACTACACATGAATCCCGGTACCAGCAGCTCGGAGAATAGAAACAGTACCTACATAATTCAACAGCTATTCTATATGGAGCCTCAAGTCACATTTCCGTTTGCTTAAGCGTTAAAGAACTCTGGTGGTGAATTGTGCAACAAAGACCGGTACAGGCGTGACTTTCGGGCAAACCTTGACAGGCTAGGTTTCAAACAATAACATTTATTGAAAGACTGAATTACGTGTTTCATGTGCAGCGTCGACTAAAAAATGTTTAAGCTCTGGAATCCCGACTGCGGCTCCAAAGCAACGAAATTTAATCAAACAGTTGAGTCTTCCCTACGCATAAAATAGAGTTGTACAAATAGAAACCACAGCTATTTTACAACACAAAATTATTGCGCCTCCATCAGCTGCACTAAATCTCAGTTTTCCGGCAATCGTTTACTCTTTGTCAGTAACTGGCTGAATGTGGGCAACACGCTTCTTGCGCTCAACAAGCATCGAAAACGAAAATGTGGCTGCTATTGCCGGTGTAACGGGGTAACTAATCTTGATATTTGTTTCAACCAAGTCTTGCATTGCCCCATTTCGTTCATTCCTGTTACGTGTTTTCTGATGATTCCTGCATTAATTATTTCGCTGTTGTGTTCCTTTTTTTGCGATTGGTGGATCCGTTCGGAGCATAGGCGCTGAATGAAAATGGGTCTGATGTTCCACCGGTAGAAATCTCACAGTGACGGGGACGTAGCTGCCATGTTTGTGACTCTTTTCGTTGTGGCCCTTTTCTGAAAAGACTGGAAGTGGGTCACAAGAAAGGGCTATGATAATTTTGTACGCAAGCCGTTTATACTGATAGCTTTAAACCACCCGCTATGGTTCTGTTTTTCCGTTAAGCCGCGTTTGCACGATGGAGGGAAACTCGAGTGATTGTATTGTTTAACGCGTCGACGCAGCTCAAACGATGAGGCACGCTGTAGTGGAGGCTCCGGACTAATTAGGCCTCCGGATTAGTGGAAGACTTCGGTCCGTATGAAGGGCTCCGGATTAAACTCGACACCAGGCTTGCAGGAGCATAACGTAGTCGTGGTATACGATCCTCCTTGCAGTTGAATTTGCGAGTGCTGGTTCGTCTGGTACGGCACAGAATGACTTCCTCGTCTATTACCGCGGGCTGTTGTCGCGTTTTATTATGAAGGGTTTTGGGCGGATTAGGCACGACGCCAGAACACGTTGGGGAGTGTTGGAAGTGTAAAACACATGTGCTATTTTACTATGCAGCAGAGGAGCGACGCTGACTAATTGAATTGCCGAAAGGCTGAACACGGCGCTATCACTGATGGCGTCAGCCACTGCTCTGGCTCCATGCGGTTAGACCTGAATAGCGTCTGTCAAGCCTGTACACGTGATACGAACAGCGGTGTTGCCAATGCACAGCCACCTTTCGCTCATTTCCAAAATGTCTGTGCCCTGCCCGTGTTTAGGATTTCCAATAAAATCAGTAAGAGGCGCAGGGCGACACCAGCTTTCCCAACTGTGACGACAAAACTCACGGTAGCGCAAGATGCGCACTTTATACAATGTTTTGGGTCTTTCCTCTGCGCGCTAATTCTACTCATTTGAAGAATTAGGTGGCGCTAACTCGACGGTACTACCTTCGTCTCAAAGCGGATGGTTTTCTTCGGAGGTGTTTGGGTTGGTACTGTTTTCCTATTTCAGACTCGAAAGCACCGGTGCTCTGCAAACGGTATCTACAGAACCTCTCAAGTACACCCGATACTACTTACATGACGCTCCATCGACGCAGATTAAAACGTCCGTACGCAACCAGGTGTAACGACAGTCTTATTTATAAACACAAAAACATACTACGACCTTCTATTTCCTCAAATTTGCGTCTTTAGCTCCGATCTAGGCTTCCACAAAGACCGGGAAGTAATGCAACCCTGCCGCAGCCAGAGTTTCCTGTCTTCTTCCTGCTGGTGCTTGTCTACTCCGCCTTATGTGTCCGCCAAGATTCGCCAATAAGCCTTCCAACAGCGATGGGATTGCTAAATTTTGACTGGAGTAAGCTCATTACAGTTATGTTACCTCCAGGCAAAGCGTACAGGAAATTGTCCAGAGGCTTAAAATTTACATGGTGTTTTCTCCAAGTTTGGGCTTCATAATTTGCTTTCCGCAGCTTTTAAAGTGGCGTTCACCGTCGCACTTATGGTACGTGTAGAATTTGCCCTTGCAAATCATTTTATACCACTCATTTTTTTGTGTTTTAAAGCAAAGCTTCCTACCTCTACCCCCCAAGGGTTCTTTCGCGACCGTTGGTGTCAACAGAAAACTCCCGCGAACAAATGAAAGAATATACTTGGACCGCCAGGAATCGAACCTGGAACTAATGGCATAACAAAGTGACAGTCCGTTGTCTTACCGATTTAGCTACGAGCCCACGCGCAGACGGGGAAGACAGGGCGTGCACTCACCAAGCACATCTATGGGTTTACCCACTGCATTCTCGCTGAATTCCACGTAATAGTGTCACGCGATCTCTTGTGCCGCTGTGCGCTCCGCCCACGGCACGTCTAGTGGCCCTGAGCGTGCCTTTCGCATGTGCTAGGAGTTACAAAAAATCTAAGGAAATCACACACCAACGAATGACATCTCACTTCTAGTACGCCAATGCGATAAAGCCTGGGGACTCTAGTGGTCATGTAGAAACGTCACAGCTCCTTGTCGTCCATCCTCACGCCAAACGGCACATCAAGGAATACATTCAATTACTTCGTTATGGCCAGACCATCACTCCAAGCCCCAGCATCAAGATCTTGGGCGTAATCTCTAGACCAACACTAAGAGTGACGTATCCTTGCGGCACCTCAAACAGCATCAATCAAATCATACACATGATCAGTAGAGTTGCCACCCAGAAGGAAAACCTCACGGAATCCGATGCCTTTTGATTAGTTCAAGCTTTTGTCCTCTCGAGAATCACTTCCGCCAACCCCATGTATTCTTCTGGGCAAGTAGGACATAAAAATGCTTTATATAATGATTAGAAAGGCGCTTGAGCAACCCTTTGGTCCTCCCATGAGTACGTCCACAGAGAGGCTGCTTAGCACGGGGCTCCACAACACGGCGGAAAAGCTGATAGCGGGCGGTCTTTCTAACCAGAAGCTCCAGTTGAGCAGAAATGCGGCGGATCGCCGTATCCTACACAATATTGGCTGGGAAGCACAGAATGTCACTCCGCTTGATGTACTTCCCGACTCCTGGCTAGAAGAACTAAATATGCTCCCTTTGCTTACAAATATGAACCCCTCACATGACGAGGATCGCCGACAAGCACGGGCTCAAGCGCTCAGCACCACCCTAGGTGGGGAGCATGCAGTGGTCTACACAAACGCCCCCAAACATCGAGGGCAGCAGCACGCCGTCATAGTGGCTACCTCTAGAACCAACCTCCTTGCGTGTGCCTCACTGAAGACAGAAGACATGACGGCCGCAGAAGAGGCAGCAATCGCCTTGGCTCTCACTCAACCAGGGGTTCCAAAGGTAGTCACCGGGTCCCAACAAGTCTATCGTAATTACCACTCGGGTTGGGTATAAAGACCTGCTCTGCGTGGGCTAAAGAACCACTCCCCAAACGGTTGCATTCAGCTCATCTGAACACCCGCTCACGCTTCCATGGAGGGCAACGAATACGCCCACGAACAATCCTGCGCTTTTACCACCAGTGCTATGGAGCTTCACGAGGACAGGCATCCGCTTGTCCCGTTCAGGGACATAACCCAGCATTATCGCCTTCAGAGACAAACCCTACCTTCGCCTTACTCTCACATTTCCGGAGCACAGCATACTACCATACGGCACATACAACCCGGCTTCTTCCCACACCTGACGCGTCTTCACTCAATGCACCCGGATCGCTACGACGCTGAATGTAAATTTTGCTCTGAAGTAGGAACCTTCCGCCACATATTCGGGGTGTGCGACTTTAGCCCTAAGCACCCTCCTCTCTTTCCGTCAACTATTCCGTCAAGTACTCAAAAAGAGCAATCGGAGAAGCTGGTGTCCCGCCCCTATCTGCCTACCCAGTTTCTGCTGGTGGACATAGCACAGGCGTGGCGGACTGCAAATGGGCTCCAGTGAAGAAGGAACCACACCCCAGGGCCGCACTCTGCACCGTTCGGAAATATCAATAGAAGTATTTCTTCCACCGCCTCCTTCACCACCGTCTCTGCTGCCGATCTCGTCGCCTCCGTCAGCGGCGCCAGAGACAGAGAAGTCAGATCGTCGAACACCGTGTTTGAGCTTTCTTTTTGTATAAAAAAAGGGTTTACACTTATGTGCTACACCAATACAACTCGACTAACCACCGTTCATGCATCATGCAGTGATTTAACCTTACCAAGAATATTTCTTTGAAGTAATAAAGGGTGTGGTTAAGGGAATTTCACTTCTCTCTGGCCGTACTATTTCTAGAGGAACCTGAGTGAATTTAAATGACGCCGCATGGATAATCGCTGTGGGTGCAATCTACAGCTTTGTTTTCCAACCACATTCACCGGGTGGATTGGCGCGATATTTTTTTACTCGCTCAAAGATTTTACGTGAAAGTTAACGTTCTATGATTGGTGAATTGAGTAAATTCTGATTGTTTACTTGAGATACCACATTCTGTTAATCAGCAGCTACGTAATTTCAAGCGCATGTTTCAAATAACCAGACGTCGTGGTGATTGCAATGCAACCTCGAAACGGTGACAACGGTTGTGGGTCAGGTTGCGAAGGAGAGTAACCGAAAGTCATTACTCCGCTCTCCCCGCGGTACACTTGCCCGCATGCGTGGTCCCTCACGATGCGGTCCCTTTTTGCCGGTTTTCCTTCCACACTGCGTCCTTGAAGCGCTTTCGCGTGTCAGCTGCACACGGCAGGCCCCGCTGTGTGCGGCCAAAAATATGGTTCGGCTTTTTTCGGCGCTGTTTACGTGACCCAAGTCATAATAATCTACGCGTTCCCCCTCTGCCCTCCTTCCCGCCGTCAACGACGTGGCTGGCGATAATGTTAGACGCAGAAACAACCGTGCCTGCGAAGGAACCCGCGAACACAGCCGCACCTCTAGCGTTTGCTTAGTCTTCGCTTGGGCCGTTCATATATCCTCATCTGTGCGTGCGGCGGCCGCGTCGACATGCACGCTTCCTCGCGGCCCGGAACACAAGCAGAGGAGAGGAAGGCGGTGTTATGTATAGCTGTCCATCGGGGATTTTCGCTATTGTGGTCCGGCCTTTAAGTAGAGCGTCAATACGTCTCGCTACCCTTGTTGGCCCTTCTTCTTTCCCGGGCCTCCCCACGTGGCCCGCGGGGCACGTTGTTCCCGACCTCCCTCGCTCCGCGTGGGGCCCCAAATGCAATCCGGCACGCAACTTCCTCGGCACTCGCACGACATGATGCGCTGCCGGCTTGTTTTTCTCGCTCTTGTGCCTCAGGTGTTCCCGACGCCGCTACGGGGCGTGTGACAGGTCTGCGTCGTGGACAAACAAAAGCACACAAACAGCAGCTCTAATAGTCCGCCACAAGGCAGTTATGAAAAGTAGTCCATGAGCTACGTCTCATCTTCTTCTTCAATAGCACTGCTCACAGCAATTTCTGCAATCTCATGGAGCTAAACCAGCGTGTGTCTCGTCTCTCGTTTGTGTTTTCGTCATTTTTGGCTGGTTTTCCCCACCGTCAGTACGTACCAACTCGCCTGGCAAGCTGCACTTCTTCTGTGGATATCCAGGAGCGTTTCTTCCACGTTACTTCTTGCCTAAAAAAGAATTCACCGGGGATGTTTCACTTTCCTGTAAATGTTGTCGAAAGACGACAGTCTTCTGCCGCCCCTGCGTTTCTTCTGCCGGCCCTAATGTCTCCATTCTCCCGAGATAAACAAGGGGCATTTATTCATTTATCACAGCGCCAGTTTGTCATTAGATGGGTGGGGGAGAAATACATATATCTAGCAGGGAAAGTAAGTCCAGCAAGTACATCTAGCAGGGAGATACGGTGTGAATGTCGCCTTCTCAGCCCCCCTCAGGCTTAGTCGTGCTGGCCCAACCATTCAAAGGACGGTCGATCACAAGCCGGGGAAATCAAACATCAAGCACATTGAGAGATTTGTGCCCTGTCGTACGGGCATTGTCTACCGCTCGCCCCTGGATTGCGGAAAAGTTTACTTTGGGCAATTAGCCAGATGTGTCAACACGCGCCTGCGGGATGGCATTTGAATAATTTAACAAGAGACACATCCTCCCACCTATCAGCGCCCTGCTTGGCATGTGGCTGCACGCCGTGTTTTGATGATTACATGTTTGGTTCATCCACAAGGACCAGCTGACACGAGAAGTTGTTAAAGCCTATCTTATCAACAAGAGTCGGGCCAATAATGTCAGCCAGTTTTCCCTGACAGCAAAAGGCGTTTTTGGGTGCCACCTAGATATTATAACGGTTCACATGCCTTTACCCGGTTTTATCTGATGGTACGAAGTTTTGTTTCTTTTCACCACACCAGATTGTACGTGTCGGCTATTTATTTGTGCTTATTTCCAATAAAATACTTGTTGCGACAGCACCCCTCTTGTGAATTCCTTCTGTGTCCCTCGTCGTTTTTCTTTTTGCTCTGTTACACTTCACAATGCATACGCAACAACTCACCCAACTTTCAATTCTGTTACATAAAGCATTGACAACTGAAAGCAGTTAATATAGAACATATGAAGAGAACAGTTACAGTAGGTGTGCTCACGTTCATTCAATTTTCCCTAGTTCGCACTGCTCGCGCCCAATGTATTGGAACCCCTTGTTAGCGTTTGACATGGAATGAGACCATAAAATCTATGCTTGGGTGCGAGCGCTTTTTGTATTTTTAGATGCGACGCTGAGAGCATCTCCTGCCGGCGCCTCTGCCACTCCTGCGTGCGTCCGTCGTCGTCGTTGTCTGCACAGCTGCGCCCCTCCTCCTATCGCCGTGATATCGCGCCCTCTCCCCCAACATCTGTGGCGCGCGCAGTGCGGCGCGCTGTCTCACTCCGCCGGTGGGCGGTGCTGCGTGCAGCGCAAGCCCGCTGTGCGCATGTGCAGCGCCCTCTCTCTCCGCAGTCTCCTCTCCTTCGGGCGCGCTGCGCATACGTTTCACGCAATTCGAGTAATCGACCCAACAGAAACGCACAATGGGACACCCTTCAGCGTCGCATCACACCAGGGTTCCCGCGAGGGAAGGTGGCCGTAATTTTGGATCAAAATACTTTTTAACGCGTATTTTTTATTTCCTGTCGCAAAGGTCAAGGGCCCATCTATATACATTTATAACAGCACTGCCTGGTACCAGCTAAGTATTGATGTTTTGCCTCAAATATGCCTAATGTTGCCTAATAATTGTTAAGTATGGTGCAAGATTTAGCGGTTTGCAAAGGTTTTGCCTATGTAAACTTCTGCTTTCAGAATTTTCTTTTTTGGCCGTGTGGCTGAATCAAGGTGCAGACGCACAGATAGGCAGATAAACCGATAGACCAAAATTTTCGTGTTTAGGTGGCCCAAGAAAGACTATCCTCTAAAAAACAGTTGCTACTTCGGCAGCTCTTGGTTGCAGCGCTCCTTCAATATCGTGGGGGTCACTTTCATGACCGCCTTCGTGGAACTAAACAATGTGCATACTTTTGCCGACTCTAAGTGTGTCACACTTTTCCAATCTCCTTTTGGTGGTGGTTCAATATTCAAAGTGGAAGTCCCCGACAGCCGAGCAAAAATTACTCCCTCGAGCTAAGTTTCACTCGCTTGTGCTTTCCCCGATGGAGAAGCATCCTCCGATGGAAGTTGGAGAAAATTGCGAGCCATGCACCAGCCGTTCTTCACACGATCTTACGAATGTATGAATGACACTCACCATACTCACATTGTATTGTCACGAGTTCTCCACGTTCAAAAATATGCGTCCAAGAATATTCCACCTGTACAGAAACTCGAAATTCTTGGTTACGCCCTAATCCATTGGTGGCAGCACAGACGTTATCTCGGCATACAAGCAAGCTACGCGGATCGCACCCAAGTCCAGTACAGTCATGTGGCTACTATCTTGGTCAACCATAAAAAAACACTTTGCTGTTTTCAATCCCCCTTTAATCCAGACCCAATATCTGATCCCCGAAAATGTCTGATGTCATCCGTGCTTTTCTGTACGAAGCATATATTCTACTGAAAGCCTCTTCCCGCCTTTAAAACACCTTTGCTTTTTCGGCTGTTCTGGTGACGAGCAGGCGCCACTGTCCCCTACCACTCATGTTTGCAGGGACGGTAACAAAAATTCTATGCTTACCCAGCTTTCTCAAAGCCAAACCGTCACCTTAGAAAGACGGTATCTTCGCTGGCAGGTACCGATAATACAGCGCTGTTTCGCCTTCGTCAAAAATACCCTCAGGATGATACGCATTCAGTATTTATCGCAGCGTTCCCTTTTTCCGTGTCGTGCATTTTCCTTGGGTCCCCAACACCTTTCTTTTAAACTGTGTATTGAAACCGAGGTGATGATTGATTGATTCTATGGTTTAACTCACCGACGCAACGGAGGCACTGAGGCGCGCCGTAGTGGAGGGCTCCGGATTAATTTTGACCACCTGGGGATCCTGAGCGTGCGCCGAAATCTCCTACACACGGGCGTTTTTGCTTTTCGCCTCCATCACAAAAGCATATCGCGTAAGCGTAACGCGTAAGGATCGCGTAAACGATCCATCACGTGTATTTAACTCGCAGATTCCCAAAGTTTTCGCCGAAGCGACCACACCAGTCAGGGGAGCTTTGCTTTCCTCAAGGAAAGAAGCGTCCCTAATCCAACTCCAGGATAGGGGCCGGTGCACATTGGTTTCCGCGACATGTGCAGTTCCTCAGGATGAAATATTCAGGGCTTATTCGTGATTAACTTCAAAAGCGCGTTGGGAAAAACATCCCAACTTCCGCGCAGGATATTTTGCGGTGCCTCCTTTCCCGGCTTCGTTCAGGAGCTGGACTTCCGCCGCCAGTCGAGTGTACGATAGCTCGGCCTCGGGTTGCTGCGGTTGTTGACATATGTCGTTAAAATCCCAGCCCCACGCATAAAACCGGCCGCGCACGTTTCCGCCCCACAAACTGGAGCTTTGCGCAACAGAGAACGTTGAGGATTGCAACAGAGATAGATGCGTGCGCTTGAATAATACCGCCGCCTTCTCAACTCAGGTGCTCTTGAAGTAGTGCTGGCATCATCGAGAACACAGCTCTGCTTTTTCCTTTAAATATCCTGAGTCTTATAGAGAGAAGAAGGTCCCCGCCGGGCTATTAAGAAGTAACTTAATTATCCCAAGCATTGGGATCTTTGCTTTGAAATATCGAGCGATTTCTCCCATACGATGCAAAATTGACCGTACCAACACATCACTTCTAATTAACTAAAATTATAATCAAGAAGCTTCAAGTTAGCGAGAGTCAAATTGATTTTTTCTTTATTTTATAATGATCAGCACCACGCAATATATTTTGCTTTTTTAGTGAACGCTGTTTATTACAGCGTTCCCTGCAATTAACCCCACCATGTTCGCGTCGAGAAATCCTGCGTACAAGAAATAAAAGCCCCAAGTTGACCTTAACTCGGAATCGGAACGGAGCGATGGGTCAGAGGCAGAGCACACGCCTGGTATACGGAAGGTGACGGGTGCGAATCTGTGCATTACCGAGTACTATTGGGACTGGTCATCTCACCGCAGCCACCACTGTTGCGACTGGCCACCCCAGTGCAGTCACTGGTGCAGCGACGCTGCCTTGCTCCGTCCGCTATCGACGCGGCGCAGAGCAGAGCGATGAAGTTCTCCAGCCGACGAAACGTTGAAGCAACATTTATATACAGCATGTACACGGGTAACAAAGGCGTTACATGGCTCGCACAAAGACGACAGCGCCTCTCTACTCGTTGTCTCCAAAAAGTGCCGCCGAAGAATGCCTCCGGGCGGGATTTTATACCCCCGGAAGTTCACTTTGGCCCCGAGAAGTTGGAATCGCTCCAATCAGGACTCTCGCTGGCCGAAGTTTGAAATCCGACGAATAGAGCCAAAGCGGTTGCGTCAGCCGAGCCGCCACGATGGGAAGGGAAAGCGACGCCGCCGCCGTCTCAGCGAACCGCCTCCAGGCGAATAGCGGCCGGTCGGTTGCCGGTCGTTCACCCGATGCATGATTCGGCCGAGCCGCCGCGATGCAACAAGGAGAGGCGACTCAGCATCGGTGCATGTTTGAGTCTGTCGGCTGCGGGCGGCTTGGTCTGGTATGGACGAGGAGTGAATCGGCCCCGCTGTCGGCGCACCACCCCGTGCAACGAATTTGGGCCTGCCGCTCTGGCACAACAATACCCCCCGGTTTTTAGATGCAGAGTATCTGATTCACTCGCCTTGTCCCTCCGGCGTCGTCGTCTTCGGCGGCGTTGTCCGCCCTTCCCCCATTCTCCTCGCCGCGCCAGCTGCGCTCTCCGCCGCTCACCCCCTCTCCTCTCCGATAGCGAACAGTCTCTCGCGAGGGGCATTGGATTGGATTCGATTGGATTGGCTTAGATTTTCTTGGATTGGATTGGATTGGATTGTCTTGGCTTGGCTTGGCTTGGATTGGATTGGATTAAAGTTGATTGTGTTGGATTGTGTTGCGTCATAGCCGCGGCACGTTCACCTCTCCTTCGGGCGCGTTACGCATATAACCGGTGTGCCGTTCTCCGGCGAAGCAACATCCACGCTTGGCTCAAACACCTAGAGTCCACGCCGCTTTACAAGTACGCCAACGTCGTCATCGACTGGGACCGGCTTGCGCAGTCTCCTCAACGTTATGCGCGCTATAAAACGCGGTCCCTTCGCCGCTCCGCCTATGCGTCGCATCTACACAGGGGTTCCCGCGGGGGGAGGTGGGAGTTTTTTTTTTTATGGGTACAGGCGTCCCTGGTCAAGTGCAGTCCATTGAAATGGGAATCCACACCTGGAAAGCTGCCTTTACACTTACGAGGGGCCCTGACCCTTGTCCATCGCGGGGCCCCCGGCCACCATGCCGCTTTGCGCCATTGGCGGGGGTGAAGGAGCCTGTCGGCATGATCTGCCACAGGCGGTTGTGAGTTGAGCGTCCACCGTGGCTGTGGAAGGCACCATGGGCATTCGTGTGCCTTGGTGGTGCCGTGCACCTACTTGTAAAATATAGGTACAAACGAATACCCGGCCTGGCGCTCGGCCCTTTTGTGGGACTACAACGCTTGGGAAGTTGAACACGCATGTACGGAAAAACACCTCTATAAAATGGGGTGCCTGAACACGCACCTTTTTAGTTTTTTTTTCGTCAAGGTAATCATATAACTGTGTCAGTACATCACTGACACGTTGTATACTGGAGCGAAGAACACACGAAGACGGAACAAAAGTAAAACTTCTTTTCCACCGTCGGTGTTCCTCGCTGTGATATTAAGGATATCCCCACACCAACTTGTTACTAGTGAAAGGGCTGATTGTTCAGCACGTGTGAGAGGTTTTATAGACAAATTGGGGCATTAGAATGGTTAAAAATAAAATTAATGACGTTTGCACCTTTGGAAGTCAAACCCAGGGGTTCTGCGGATGTCGAAACAGGAAGTCATACCGCTACGCCAGGAGTTGGTCGCAGCGCTCAAGTGGTTAGCAGATCGATCAATCCATGTCCTGTAAAGGTGGCGGAGTTGGCCGTTTGAGCTGGCATTAGGGAGCAGTGAGTGTAAATTGACCAAAGAGGCTCGATGGAGCTGTACCAATGTTCTTTGCTCTCTGAAAGTCAAACCTCTCGCTGCCTCGTAGCCCACTACGGGGCAAAAGCGCTCCCTTTTGCACCCCCCCCCCTTTCATTGTTGCTGCTGGTGTTTCCATCGCAAATTCATTTCGCAGCGTGCCTTGCCTTTCACTCTGTCCCGCTCCACACCTTCCATCTCATTATTCAACTGTGGGTCGTTTACTCTGAACAAGCGTAAAAGGTTTCGTGCACACCAAACGCGGTTGTATCTGTTAAAGCAGCCTTTCGGAGTCGAAGGGGCAGTGCCTAATCTTGTCGTGTTCATGTGGAAGGAACCCACACCCGTTCCTGAGTGCCTAACACGTTGCGCTACTCAACACGTGGTGGCGGGATTGACTGCAGGCCATTGCGACTGTTTTACTGATTGAGACGAAAAGCTAAAAATGTGTTTTGTCGAGGTGTTGGCAGATGTTAAATATCCCCAGGTGGTCTTAATTTTCCTTTTGACAAATTTTTGTGAAAAAGGGAGAGACAGAGAGAGAGACAAACATTTATTATACTGGTAAATAGGAGAATGTTCGTAGGCCCTCCATCCGGTGAGAGGCACCCTTATTCTAAGGTGTCTTGGGGCTGGCTCGCCGTCCGGGCCAGTTACACCACTCGGCGCTGGTCCGAGAGCTCGGAGCTGGCCAGTTGCTCCACCCACTGATCATAGGTAGGGTTGAGATTTGGAGTTAGAGTAGTGGCCCGTTGGCACTACCATACCACGTGGTATAGGGTGGTCTGTCTCTTGTTATATCCCTTGATTTTGCTGGGGCATTTGACACTATTTGGCACCCCCGACTTTTGTATTTTTTTCGCACACACAACTGCCCTAGAAACATCTATGAGCTGCTAAAATCGTTCCTTGAAGGGCGCACCGTTCGTTACGAGGCGTTCTCAGGAAACATTACCCACTTCACAACAAAGGGGTCTCCTCAAGGTTATCCCATTAGCCCGCTTTTGTGGAATGCCTATATTTTTGACGTGCTCTGCGTTCCCATGCCGGAAGACACGTATTTACAGGCCTACGCAGATGACACGGTTATCGTCATTCACGCGCGCACGCGCCGTCAACTAGAAGCCACTGCCCATGAAACGCTCTACAAGATTACTACTTGGGCAGAGAAGGCGAAGCTAAGGCTAAACCCTTCCAAATGTTCTTGCCTCCTGGTTTCGAGAGGTGACCGAGGTGCGATACGGAAGCCTACCATCAGACTTCTTGGTGTAACCCTCAAGCAAGTCACCGAAATGAAACTGCTAGGAGTTGTATTTGACAACCACTTGACCTTTGTGGCCCACACCAACCATTTAAAATCAATTGTTGAGAAAATGGCTGTTTCGCTCACTAGATTTGCACGCATGCACACCCTCGTCAACCGTTCTCATCTGCGTCAACTGCATCATCTGGTCGTCCTTCCTGTAATTTCCTACGCCGCTCCCGCTTGGTGGCACTTAAATCAACACCATAGTCTAAAAGCTCGAGTTCACTCATTGCTTCGGTCATCATTCTTCACGATCACCGGAGCTTACACCACGACGAGGACAGCAGCCCTTGAGGTCATCGCCAATGCGCTCCCGTTACACATTCACCTTGACATCGCTGTGCGCATCTTTTTACTGTTTTATCATCGACAATCAATCACATTCCACTCGGTATCCTTCAGACCTGCCGACGTAGACCTTCCCATCGGTCTCGCCACTCATCCTGCGCGACGTCTTCGTGTCCGAAGTGGCCGCCTGACGAGCGCGGAGGCGAACCAGCGACTTCACCTCTCCTCTCTCCACGCTTTCACAGACGGTTCCCACACACCCACTGCGGCTGGAGCAGCCTTTGTCATTCTGAACGGGCCCGACCGCGTGCACGCCGTAAGAAGGTTCCGTTTAGTTTCTCCCACTACATCCTTTGACGCTGAAGTGATAGCCCTGCAAGAACTCATCGAGTTCCTCCTGGACAATAGGCCTTCCTCTCCTGTCAATATATACTCTGACAGTCTTTCTGTACTTCTGGCACTCAACAATACTTTTAATAAGTCCTCCACAATCCACCAATTGAAACATGACATTCTGTTGCTCTCGAGCTCGGTCTCCTTGGCCTTGTACCATGTGCCAGCACACTCTAACGTGTGGGGAAACGAAATCGCCGACGCAGTCGTGCGAAGTGCTGCTACGAGAGGACAGGATGTGTGCGGGAAAATATCCAAACATATGGTCCGCTCGTCGCTATTGAAAGCAGGTCGCCTATTGTGGTAGGAGGCGTGGTCATCGAACAACAGTGACACAGAATTATTCCGCTGGACGCCGAGTGTTCTCAACCTGCCTGCTTCTTTTCCGCCGTCTAAAAAACTTACTCACCTTACAACTGGACATGGCCGATTCCCTCACTATTTGTTCCGTCTCGAACTTACGCCGGACTGCCTGTGTTTTTGCGGTGCGGCCGCCAGTTCCGTCTCTCACTATCTGACGCAGTGTTCAAAAACGTCATCATACATTCAACGACTGCTTCGCATTGTGCGGCCACCACTTGAACCGCCAAATCTTCGGCATCTATTGGATAATTCTGAAGCCATCCAGATCCTAATCGAGCTCGTCGACTTCATTTCCCGTTCCTTACCCGTCGTGTGATGCCGGTGTGTATCCAATGGTCATTCATCGGCGCCGTACCATCTACAAGCCTGGGCATTCCTGCGGCCCAACATGTCACTTGTGATCTGTGCAGCTCTCCAGTGCATTTTTTGTTTTTTTTTCTCCTCAAGTTGCGTTTTGTGTGCCCATGACAGGAAACACGTGTTCTGTCTGGAGTCCTGTTCCCTGGGACAATTCGTGCCTTTCTTCAGCGTGGCATCGTTTTTTTTTTATCGCGTGTACCATGTGACAGTGAGTGGCAGTGAGTGCTGCAGTGTTTACGCTGGACCCAGTGACTTTCTGTTTATAACCTTTACAGTGCCTCGGCGGTGCTTCGTTTTGTATTTTGTGGATACTGTGCATAATGTGTGTGGTGTTTGAGCAGGGCGTCGCAGTTAGATATTCTCGTGAACGGGAATACCCCAACTGGACTTTCATTTTAAAACAGCCACTTCTAGACGGACATTTGTGGCGAACTTTATAAGTGAAACACCATATGTATTTGTATTTTTTTCGTGTTTTTTTTTCCTCCTCTGCTGCCTCTCCGGGTTTTTTTTTTCCGCGCTGCTAGCTACTACATTTTTTCAACTGCACTTCATAATTAGGACATTTTGCTACCTGTTTTCTTTGTTTACTTTCACTCACATCCGTAATTGCCGACTCTTCTCACGTTCTATGTACCTGCTGCCCTAGCATATGGAACGTGGACAGTAGTTTTTTTTTTCTTTTTTTTAACCCTGCAAATTGCCTTTTCTTCAATCAAAAAAAAAAAGAAAGTTTGGCTTTTCGCCCCGTTCATTTATTTTATATTGGCTTTAAACCTGCCATAGCCTTGCTGGAGCGGGTATTGTTCCCCACTTTATTTTTCTTTATTCTTGGGGGGAGGGGGGGAACACGGAATTTTAAAAGGAATTTAGAAAGGGTGCCAGAGACAGGGCAGAAGTTACAGGTGGCAGGGTATTGTGTAGGGTGTTATGGTGTTACGGGTGTCATAAGGATATGAATTGGTTTGTAGGCGTCGGGAAGTGGTTTCCTCGTCGCGTATTAATTGTGAATGAGGTGGTGGGAAGTGACGGTGGTCGTTTTTGTAGCGGGATAAGGTTTCGGTGTATGTGCTGAGTGGTGCTGGCTTTGGGGTAGATCAGTCGTTGCTTTCACCTCCTGGGGTAATGGCCCTGTGTGTATGAGCACGGGCAGCGGCGTGTGCTGCCTCGTTTCCTTCGAGGGGCCGGTGGCCGGGTGACCAGATGATATCAAGTGCTGGTAATCTTTTTGCTTGCCAAAGAAGGTAAAGTGCGGGTCGAGAGGTGCGGCCAAGTAGAAAGTTTCTGCAGAAAGTTGAAGACCCGTTTCTGACCAGCGACTCAAGATAGGTAGTAGAGTTCTTGGAGACCAGTCCAGCATTGACGCGCTTATTGGTTCTGCATGAGGTCAGTCGCATGTTGCTGTGACGCACGACCATTTTGAGAGAGAGAGTGAGAAAGAAACAAACTTTATTAACCAAATAAATCGGTTCTTATGGTAACATGTGAAGCTAGGCTGCTCTCTGCGTGACGCTCTCTTTGATCGTCAGGTCTGAGCTGCCCAGCGCCTTAACCCAGTGCCCGCCGTCTGGTATCTGGGGAAAGGGTGTTGGGGGAATTTCCACATGGCGTGTTCTAGGGCTTCTGTTTCTACGCACGTGAAGAGTTCGGGGAGTGGTAAACCGTGGGGTAGACTGTGGGTTAGATTAAGTGCATTCTATACCTGCATGGTAGGGTACTGGCTTGCATGAGACGCCATAGCCTTTGCTCGGCATTGGATAGCGCCGTCTCGGCTGGTGGTAGGTGGCGGCGGAAGAGCCAGTAGTGCGGCATGATATCCTGGTACGTCAGGAAACTGTCTCGAACTGATAGGGCTCCATGGAAGGGGCAAGGATGTGTTCATGCAGAATGGGTGGTATGTGCTGACTCATCTTGCCTGCACTACCAGTACATCACGGCGTGAATTGGTCGCGACCCTTAAAGGAGTACTGACGCGAAATTATCGTGCTTCGTTTTTTTTTCGCTGTTATGGGTGCCTACCAGCCCACTATTCATAAAGTGGTGCATTAGACGGTTGGTAGCAGCGTAAATAATTATATACAACGCCGTTTATTTGTGTCAGTTTTTGCTTTGACAAAGCGAACACAGAGGCGGCCTTCATGACAGGAGGGAGCTCGTGACGTCACCGTTCTTGTCGAACCAAGGCGTTCTGGACGCGCTCCCGAGCGCGCGCGTGCGCGCGTTCAGACTGGCAGTGGTTTCCACCTTCTGCACGCGCCCGGGCAGCATAACGTCAGTCCCAAAGCCCTGACGTGATGCACACACACCGTAGCTGCGCTCGCCAACTGCAGCCATTGCGTTGGCCACGTCACTGGGGGGCCCTCACGTCGGCGGTTTGGGACCAAGAGGAGCAGATGGCGTCATGTTGAACCGATTGTGACAGCGTATCCGTTCTGAGCTTTCTCGTGTCCGCAAAGATTAAAACGGATTTAAAATTTTTTATACCGAGCGGTTACAGTTGAAACTTGCTGGGAGATATCTGCATACACAAAGGAAGCCTTTTCTTCACTTATCTCAGCTTTCAAAGTTCGTGTCAGTACTCCTCTAAAGAAATATTTAACGGGACGGAAAGTTTACTCCCACTCGCTGGTCGTGGATGCGTTTTTGCGGACAGTATCCGCTGCCTTCTGGAGCAGTGAGGCGCGTGTCGGACTGCGTTTGCCGATTATAATAGTGAAATAATAATAACGCCCATTTTTACGCTGACGGTGGCTGCCATTAGCGAGGATGTTGAGAAAATGTTTCGTGGACTGCCCTTCAGAACGGAGGAAACACGTTTATAATTTTTCCCAATAGCTTCGGGAGTAGAGACACGAAATCAACAAAACGTAAGCACACAAATATACACTAAAGGCGGTACGGGGCCCACGTGTGCACAGCATCGCTGCCGCATCAGCATTTACAGAAGTGGCACTTACGTGCAGTCTTCGGAAATGTTTATAGCCCATGGCGCTTTCCATTATTACCGGCAAAATACGTTTCAGCCGCTGTAGGCTCAAGTGCGATCGATATGTTTGGGGAAAAGAACCTAGACAATCTACTCTGCTTCCTAATTAATATAGCTTCTCATAGCTAAAACGAGGAAACGCAAGTTTTTGTGGAACTTTATTTACGCTGGTGCGAGGCACTTCGACCTATGAACTCACTGCACAAAAGCCTGTGCATTCTTGAAATCTCCAGCGACATTGCTTCACTACAAAGCACTCGACTGGCCAGTCGCTCTAATGGAAAGAGAAATGTAGGCTAATGCAAAGGCCGAATACACCATTTGATGCGGAAATCGTCGTCCACGCTTGTGACAAAGTAATTCGAGCATGATATTTTAACGTCAGAGCGTTGAGTAGTTCGTCACGTTTGAAGCCCAACCTCACCTGGAAGCACCCGGAAATCCTGATTGGTCGGTAATGAAGGGATAAAGGCAAGTCACATGGAGGAGTGTCATGTGTAACGCTATGCTCGTGTGCCTTGCCCCCCCCCCCCCCCCCCCCTTTCCCCCATTTACCCACTGACCAAGCACTGATGGAAGAGTGGGCAGTCATTGGGAATGCCTGAATGCATAAAATATTGCGGGAAACCTTACTCTCAGCTTCGGTGTCCTTCTTGTCGGGTTGCCGCATTGCTTCCTTGATCACGTCCACTCCTGTCGATGCTATCACTACGGCCGTCAGGATACACATGAGAGTCCTGCAACAGCCCCCACACCAGGCCAAAAAAACGGTACATGAGCTCGAATCAGCCAGGAAGTAGCAAGGACAGACAGCTTTTTTTCTCAACAGAAATACAAGTGTTTTGCGCAAATATAAAATCGCCAACATTTGGCAGAGACAACGACACACACACACACGCGCACACAGACCCCCCCCCCCCCCCCCCCCCACACACACACACACACACACACAACCACACAAAGCAACGCAAGAAATGGTGAAACCAAGTTGTCAACACGCCACGAAAAATAAAACGCTGACAAACCGACCCAACGGACATGACATGGATCATTTTGAATTCGCAGTTGCTAAGCTAAGACACCTTTAAACACCGCAAACATAGAGCACCATGCTTTGGCAAGAAAGCAGGAAAAAGAGTGAATAGAGTATAGCTGAAATCAGGGAAAATTAAAACGGTTGGCCCATCAAGCTGCGCCTATCTTTGCTTTTTACATTGCTCTCTGTATCATGTATTTACGTGTATTTTACGAGAAAAAAAAAACATTTCATACGAAGCCTCGATTCCTATAAGCGCAGATTTGATGGCATTAAAGCTTGAGGCAGAAGTTGCTCAATATTACCAGCGCCAACAAAATCTTGACGCAAATCTCCTCGGACAAGCCCGCCACAATGGAGGACCGAGTGAGGTTGCCCTTCCTGCGTGTTGTGCGTATTTGAATGAGTATCAATAGCCTACGGAGTCATAATTGGGCGATGGATATTGAGTAGTACGTTAGCGTTACACAATAACCGGGCCCCATTTTACAATAAAACATTTTCCCTACACCCAGACATTAAGAAGATATAAACCGATATAAAACATTTATCATTGACGGTCAGATTTAGGAATAAAGCATATGGGTGTCGCGCAAACTTTCGCACTGTGGCTGCATGGTAATATAGAGACCAAAAAAAGGGATTTCCGCTCTTCAATTAGTCCTCATTTAACAAATAAGGTGTCTATAAACATTACGCCATTCAGCGTTTTCCCCTTCCAGAGGTACGGAGCCATAATCAGTGTTTTAGGGGCGAAGCCCCTTAGGGGCTGGGGCTGTTGGCGTCTCCTGTCGTCGTCATCGTAATTGTCATCATAATCGTCCTCTCATGTAGTCACGCACTAAAACACCGGTAAAGTCGTTTACGTCTTGTGCTAGAACGTAACGCGTAATAAAAAAACAGCGGGAAACTTGTTCACCCCTCGCGCTGGAGCGCCTCGTAACGCCTACAAAAAACACCGGGACGCTCGTTTATGCCTCGCGCAAGAGAGCTTCGTGCTTCAAAGATAAGAGATTTTTACAGCAAAGCTGCATAACTCTACCCCCCGCGGTTTTATCTCCGTTGGTAAAAACGTCAAGGTGCCAAGAATACACTTTTACACATCATGTTTCGCCCCTCGCCAGGTTTCACGTTGGTGGAGAAGGCCCAGGATTTTTTTTTTTTTTTGACGAAGCCTTTCTTGGACTGCCGGTGTCTGAGATCTCTGAAGTAGTGAAGGCTAAATTTCATCTCCAGTGCCTGCTCGGGGTGCACCGATGGGGCTTAGCTTAGGTCGGCACTTACAAAGGCTGCCGTATACGATGCAACAAGGCCCCATAAGTTGAGCTGTGCCAGCATCCACGGTCTCATGCTCTCAGCGGGCTCTCCATATGTTTGCTGGGCCCTGGCGAATAAGACATGGACTACATGGAGTGGTGAAATCTAGCCAGCTCTTATGAGAGTTATAATGATTCACTGAAGCTACTCAACGGGGTTTCTTACCTCAGTGATGTGGTGAAGGTTTGATTCCTGAACGAGGAATATTTCAACAATTGGGTAAGCTTTACTACCCGATTCCGTCAGGTTTCTACACACCCTCCAGACGCTTTAAAGCTGCCGGGACAAAACTAGGCAGGCATGCCCGTCATTCTACAGACACTTACATGGCATAGGCGGGCATGCCCATTATTCCAGAGAGACTTACACATCCTACGCGGGTATGCCCATGTTTCAGAGAGACTTACACATCATAGAAGGGCATGCCCATTATTTCAGAGAGACTTACACATCTTTGGCGAGCATGCCCATTGTTCCAGAGAGACTTACGCGCCCTGCATTTAGAATGTTTCAGCCTTGTGTCGTGGTGTCAATGGCAGCATGACCGAAGCCGCAATGGGAGTATTCTGAAGTCCTATTTGCCTGCCCGGGAGTACTGGCCTTGCGGAAGCCTACACACGTTAAGGAAGCTATAACCATAGGCCAGCCTCTCATGCGCTTCGATCCTTTCGGCTGCAAGCGACCTTGTGGGAGAACTTTGTGCCAATAAAAATGATCTGCGGGCAATGATTTTATCGCACGTTCATGAGGAACGTTATAAGAAGTACCCAGTCCCCCCCCCCCCCCCCCCCTCTGTTCTACAAGGCCCGCTCTGATTCTGCTCGGTCTTAATTAGGGTCAAGGTATCCTGAAATAAGTATGCGCCTCCTAATTGGCCTGCTGACTTTCGCACACCTGCAGCGTCTCCAGTTCCATTGCTCATCGCCCCGCAGTTGAAATTCCCGCGGCAAACGAGCTGGCCCCACTTTCCGCGTTTTGAGAGGCACCGTGATAGCCACCATTGTTCCGAACGCGGCAATACGCACCGCAAGGCCACTTCTTTAACGCCAGGCTCCTCGGAAATCGCAGTACGGCACGCACGGGACACTCGCCGTTGTAACAAATGCCAGTTACAAGAAGTTCCGATCTCCGGCATTGCTGCAGGCTCAGCCGCATCCAAAGCATGCCGCTGTGGCACCACCAACGAGTTCGGCAAATTCGTCATCCCTCGACGCGCCACACTAAAACCAGACATTTATAATCATGGTTACATTACCAACGTGACCACAATGGCTGCCTGTCCCGGTCTCTGTTCCTACTGTTGCTGGTTTCGACGAATTCAATGTACCAGGATTAATTTATTTACTCTTCCGCACGTTCCGCATGTGATTCCAGAACTGACAACATGTACACTTATATGAGGTTATGGCTATCTAAGGACGGGTTGATAAGTACATAAAGAGAATTGGGCGCAAAGATGAAACGCGAACATTGCCGGACGAATGATGGATTGAGATGTCACTAGACGGGAACGGCTCAGTGCCTAGCACCAGCCTACACTGGAGGTTAACGTGCGACTGATTATAGTGGTGACGATTAAAATTTGATAGTCGGAAAAAGCAGAAAGGCAGCGAGTAATCACACGTTTGTTTCCAATGACGCCCCTTGCTTCTGCCGTGACATAATGGCTGTATCTTCGCTCATACTGCAGCGTTGTTTGTTTTTCTTTCGCTTTTTGCACCGTTCCACTCCTTATTCTGAACAATGCACGCTTTTAAGCAAGGATAGTTGCCATAAGTAATCACGTAACAAGCTTTACATGCTGGGCTAGATCATGGTCTAAGTGGCTTGGAAGTGGCTGACGAAGCCATTCTCCTCACAGGACAACAAAATGAAGCAGCAGCTTTGATACTGAGCACAGGCTTTGACCAAAGGCACTCTCGCTGTCTAGGGAACCAGACACACGAAATTACCAGTAATTGATGTCCAGCACCTTTTATAATGCAATATCACTCAAGCCTCTCTCCAAGCCCCCATTTTCCCGTTAATGCGCACTCCAGTGCAACGGGCAAATTAACGTTGATTCAGCATGCGTATCAGCGTTGATGCGTAGCACTGCCGTAATCACCATGGCCCATTTATCACGCAGTCTGTAGTGCAAATAGGAGCAGAAGGGGAAGAGGAGTAGAGAGTGTTAAGCCATTCCTCTTGTTATGTAGGTAGTCATGATGCATAACTTGATGATGTGAAGTGGAATCGCGTAGAATCACTATTATGTGGAATCATAGTAGTATAAGCAGAGGAATCACACTTCCCGCCTTCTCCTTGCTTCCATCGACAGTGAAGATTGCATTGGGGATGAGCGCGGTTATCGAGTGTGTACGGATCCCCCGAAACACTTGTCATCCCTCTTACTAATCGCTTGGAAAGCGCTCCTCACCTGTCACCTCCGTCATGTGTTGTAATAACAAGGGGTTCGTAAACTTGGATTGCTTTAGACCTCAGTATAGGGAAGTAGTTGTGTACTGATTTTTTACAAAGGTAAGCTCTTTTGTCCTTGCTTGTTTGACGTAAAAGTACTCCCTGTTGTTTATGTCTGTTGGGTATCCGATAAATTACAAAACATTGGAATAAACCAAGGGTGATAATGAATACGTAATTAACGTTTGGCATGTGAGGTCACTACCAGGTCTAGGCTCTGTAGGCTTGCTACTATCATGCGTGCGCGCGGTTCGTCAACAAGCACTCTTGGGTAATCTTGCCGACATGCATACCAAAATAAGCATGGCAACTGCATCGAAGCGCAGAAGAGTACCCAAATTTTCCCCCTAATAAAGAACGAAGATGCTTCAAGGTCCCGCTTAAATCCCTAAAAAGCGACGTAACTCAGATTTGAAATAGCGATAATAAGCTTTTAAAGACCGTACAACTCCTCAGAACTTCCAGCTTGCGATCGTGGCGCAACAGGTATAGGTAAGGCCACTAGGTGTTTTTCGCCTCTATACAGTGCCTAGATATTCTCCCCGAAGTGCTGTGGTGGACGGCATCAATCCCGAGATGAAGTAATGCTATCGTAGTGTCTTTCTGCGGTGAAACGTGGGCACTGTTTTCTATTGCGCGTGTATCTGCGTGTCCAGAAAGCACGACTATCTCGGTCACGTAAACTGAGTGACTAGCAGAAAAAAAGAAGTAGCACGCAGTGAACAAGTATTTCGTGCGAACGTACAGTCGCCAGCAAAAGTTTGCGGGATGTGCAGCGCGTGGACTAGCGGCGCAAAACTGCATTGCTGCGCCATCTGCAGCCAGCGGGCGCCGGGTCGAGGCTCAAGGAACTGGCGTGATAGGCGCGCTTTGCGCATGCATGTCCTTTACTAGTTACGGTGCACCTCTCATCCCTCCCGTGACCCCGACATGCTTTCGATGTTCGCGGCAGCCGCTGTGGCGCCGCGTGACCATCGCCGTCCTTCCGCTAACACTGGTGCAACAAAACCCGTCGCCCGCGGCGGCCGTTTGCGCGGCGGGCAACGTTGAATAAATTATATCTTCCAAGGGATGCATTGGTCGACGACTAAATTTATTTTACAGGAGTTAATTAGGCTACCTGTCGAAAGCTGCGTCTGATGACGGGGTGCATAGAAAAAAGTCGCGTCGTCGAATTTAATATTGCGGCAAAGTAAACTTTCTGGTGAATATTGCGGCAAAGCAAACTTTCTTGTCTAATGTAGGTATCATGTAAAAACATCATTGTGAAATTGCCCGCGAGGATGACGTTATCATTACGCGGAATCACATTTACTTGCCACAGTTATTTCATAGGGAAGCTGTAAACGATAGGGAATTCCCGTCTGCTGTCAATACATGGCATTCAAAGGAGGAGGTATGGTTACAGAAAACGGCTCTAACCCTCGTTTTGTCGGAACTACCCCAGACCAAATTGTATGATAATTAGTTGCGCAGGCGACTACAACGTTTTGCGAGCCAGTTTCAGCCCCGTGCTTGTCCTATAGGATAAAACATTAGTCCGTATTGCTTCCATTCACCTGAATAACTAGGAAGTAAGCGGAACTCTTACCCACATCCTGCTTCTTTCGTGACCTTCTTGAATTCCGTCCATCCTTCCCCACAGACTGGAAGGTCTATATATTTTTTTTCCATTTCTCTTCACTTAAACTTAGGTGTGTGTTCCGCCTGTTACAACTGGTGCACCCTTTAGTCCTCATAGGAAAAACTAACTTTGCGTACGAACAGGAGTATTTGCTCTGCACTCAACAGTTCTGAGTTTGTGTTCTGCTATAGCGGAGGCCCGTAAAAGTGCTTCGTACTCATCTGAGTCTGTAATTTATTGCCACTTGCTCTCACCACTTGCTATTTGCCACTTGCACTCGCAACTTGCCACTTGCACTTGCGTCACTGCCTACTTAGAGTTACCCGTAAAGCCCGTACTACATGGAGCGATTTCGCCTGCGAATTCGCTGATGCGGCGCCGCTCGTGCGGCAAAACCACCTTTTTTCGTTGCTGCGGCAAAGTGCCAAACATTTGAAGAGGTCGAGCAAACGCCGCTCGTGCGGCGTGGGCGGCGTAGAGGGGCCGGACCTGCGGCCAATAGGAGCACAGCTCGGCACCACTTGCACGCTTGGAAACCAGATGGCGTTGCTTGTATGAGCGCGACAAAAGCGCGGGCACACCAAAACGTTTGTCTTCTCTGCGGTTTGTGCGTATATTGATAAATAATTGGCGATTCTTATATAAAACCGCAAATAAACTTATATTCACCGCAAACCAGGCAGAAACAACTTGCAAAGAAAGTAAAATAAAACCACCCTTGTTAAAGTCACAACAACCTTTGCTGGTGGCAAACTTAATTCAGTCTGCAAACAAGGCGCATCTGAAATGCGAAAATCGCGGCGTTCGCAGGCCTCATGTAGACGACATTTCCAGGCATTGCGAACTTCGCAAGTGCGAATGTTCGTTCCAGCGCATTCGCAGGCGAAATTCGCTCCATGTAGAACGGGCTTAAGGCGGGCGATATGCCTTCTGTGGTCCTCCGGAGCGCGGGGCGGCATGGTCAGTGCACGCACCAACATCAGTTGTGATAGCTAGGCATGAGCGGCGAATGGAAATTCTAGACCAGCTTACACTTTATCGGTGCTTAGGTTAAAAATTGGAACATAATTTGTGCTCAACCAGCAGTGCCTCGGGGAAGATAAGATTTATTCAACGTTGCCCGCCGCGCAAACGGCGGCCGCGGGCGACGTGTTTTGTTGCACCAGTGATAGCGGAAGGACGGAGATGGTCACGCGGGGCCACAGCGGCTGCCGCGAACATTGAAAGCATGTCGGGGGCACGGGAGGGATCACAGATGCCCCGTAACTAGTAAAGGACAGGCATGCGCAAAGCGCGCCTAGCACGCCAGTTCCTTGAGCCTCGACCCGGCGCCGGCTGGCTGCAGATGGCGCAGCAATGCAGTTTTGCGCCGCTCGGCCACGCGCTGCACATCCCGCAAACTTTTTCTGGCGACTGTACCTTCTCTCATTAATGTCGTAGTTGTTTATCAATAGCCTGAGCGTTTGTCTAATTGCTTGTGCTATTATTTGTGTCTGTCCTCTTTTCAAAGGGAATTTTTCTACGCCTCGCTCATGGCGTGGGACGTCGGCTCAAAAACGCAGTGCAGGAAAGCCAACTCTACAGAATATATTTAACAAATTTATGACCATGATGATGATGATGATGATGACTACGACGACGACGATGATAAGCGAAGGCACATCAAGCGCGTAAAAGAAAAAAGGCTTCCCATGGTAGGACTCAAACCTGGATCCGTCCTATAATGAAGCCGACGTCTATTCGCTTCCGTCATCCCGACAAGGTCGAAACAGTTTTGATTTTGGACTTTGACTTTGATTCAGGTTTCATGGGGAAAGCTTCGCACTTTAACCATCGTTCCCTTAAGAAAGAGGCTTTGATTTCTTTCCTTTTACCGTCATAGTCGGGCTGCATGCTCTTCGGGTGTCTCACCAATGTTTCTGCGGGTGGGTTCAGTCCGCGTTTGGCGATTAGTGACGAAGTCGCGATCGGTTGACTGTCGTTCTTTTTCACGGCACTTTCATTTCATGCCCGTCCTTCTAGCCTAGCCATTTAGCTGCAACGTACAAGGTGGCCCTGCTCAGTCCATACTACTCCATCGCGATGATTGATTGATTGTAGGGTTTAACGCGCCGACGCAGCGCAGGCGATGAGTTGCGCCGTAGTGGAGGGCTCCGGAATAATTTGGACCACCTGGGGATCTTTAGCGTGCGCCGAAATCTTGTACACACGGGCGTTTTTGCTTCTCGCCTCCACCAGAAAAGCGGCCGCCGCGGCTAGGAATCGAACCCGCGACCTCGTGCTCAGCAGCGCAATGCCTTAGCAAATGAGCCACCGCCGCGGGTATAGCGATGAAGCAGCACCAACTGTTCTTTCCAAGCACCGATACACACTGATTACTCCACCCCGCCGGCCTTGCTAAAGACATCATCCGCAGGGCGGCCCGCCTATTCTTATGTAGGTCACCGCCGTTTGGAGGCTTCATGCACGCTTGGAGATTTCTTGTGGTTGTCCACAATAAATATTTTTTTTTTCTGCAGTGGGAATATTTTAAGCTCTGCGACTTTGATCAAGACGCTTCACACCCTGACAGAACGACGCTACTTATCAAGGCCCTTTTTTGGCAGCCGTGGACAGCAGCTGCCCATGCAAGCGAAACTCCGGCACATTCATTTTCCGAAGCCATGCAAACTTTAGGGACGGGCTTTTAACACCTGCATCGCAAATTTTTAAAGCGGGGCACGTATGTACATGCACATATTGGCGCTCACACGCAAAAAAAGAGACTGTCGGCGGCGCCGCAGAAACTAGTATCGCAGGTTTCTCGCTGTCCCGGCTGTTCATGTAAGAGCCACAACGCTCCAATCAACGGCAACTCCATTTCCCCGTCGTAGCAGCGTAGAGAGGCACTCATGTGCGAACGGGCGTGCCTAACCGACACAATTTCCGTTTTCTCGTTTCCGCACAGAATAACCATTACGCCTCTGAGAAAATTTTGCACTTTCCCTTGGTGTCCATCTCTTATAACGGCTCTAGGCATGAACAGCGACCAACGGAAACGCGCGGTCTGCTCTTTTATTTACCATTAATTGTTTGCGCAGATAGTTGATGTAATGAGGCAACGCATGGGAACTTGCCCGGAGTGGTCACTTTGTACGCAAGTCAATTCATTACTAAAAACTTCCCCAACGCCGAAAAACGCATCAGGCCACAGGGAAAGCCCGACACTTTTAAAAGAGCCTGTTAGTGAGAGCGCACCAGCTCACTTTTCTTTGCACGCTTACTGCACAAAATAAGGGTTCGATAAACACCACCTTCTGCGATGCGCCAGGCGCTGTCATTGTTGAAAAGAAACAGAAAAAAATACCCCGGCAGTGTGTAGACGTAAATGAGCGTAACCAAAATTGTGGAGGCCTATTGGTTTTCTAACTTATTCGGTACACCTACTCCTGGGCCAACGTTCATTACTCTTAAGAACCGTCACGTGGTGCTCTCTGTATGTTACGTTACGTGGATTGCTTTTGGGGCGCGTATTCTTAACCTAATTACTTTTTACACCGGGTTGGTGCAGCGGCGGTGGATGACCTATAGCTAGAAAAAAGTCAGTATAAACACAAAGTTCCTGAATATAGAATATCCTATTTTTCAAACGCATAGTAATCTGAGGACAAATTATGCGAACAAATTAGTGGAAATGGGCGAAACTTGGGAAAAAGCACGAAAGAAGAAAAGACGGGGTGCACACACAAATGGCGTGCACGAATACTTACACGATGGCTGTCTGATCCGGGTTGAGCTTTGCGTTGTCTTCTTTCACCTCACAATGGGCGACCGTAACTTCGAACTCGGCTGACTTCACGACTAGATTGAGAGCAAAAGAAGAAGAAAAATCACCACACGTCAGAACGATTGCAAGGAAGGAGGCGCACCTCGTAACGAAAGGTACCGACAGCATATCGTGTTTCTCATTAGTGAACGCTTACGTAATCTTGGAGCTCTGTTCCAGGACGACGTATGTTTCCTAGAAAATGGTAACAATAAACAACACTTTTCGCGCGTACGATGCACAGAATTCTTTTGTTCGTAGCTTGCGCACACTAGACGATGAAATTTGTTCTTGTGTGTCCAGCGCCCACTGGCGGGCAGGGTCATCTCTTGGCATTCTAAAGTAAAGCGGTCAACGAAGGAACACCCGCGAAGTGTTCTGGGGCCAAAGAAATACTATACACTGGAAGCCACTGGAGATAAAATAAATGTCCAAGCACTGCACAAAACGTACGCCAGAGGTACAAATTATAATTTGCCTAATTCAAAGGGACGGCGAAGAGACTCTTTCCTTCGTTAAAGTAAAGTAACGATGAAAGGCCGAAAATTGAGTTCATTACCTCAGGGTCGCATTAAAATTTACACGCCCAAATCCACTTTGTTTATTCAGTGAGCCCTACAACTCGGCCCGTCTTTGAAGTACTTGCTGATTTCACACTAAACGAAAGGAGGACTGGCCCTGCGGCGGTATGAGCGTTGGCCATAGCCGCAGCGGCCACCGGCGCAGGATAGAGAGCGGACGGAGGTTAAGCAGCATTGAAAATCTAGCACAGTCTGCGTGGCTCCGTGTGTTTGCGTGGCACATGCTTTCTGTGCGCGACTGTTTCTCGCATATGAATAGTCGTGCCGAAATGAGGAGTGCGGACTCGGCCCGAGTCATGGTTCGAGGGAGATGTACCAAGCGGCACTACGCAACCGACTTTCACTCCATTACGCCCAAGCAGCACTAAGGCTCAGGCGGGCCACAAATTTCCTTTTTTGCATGCTGCCATTACCATTGCCCAGGAAATTCGGGACTTGAATTGTTGCACAACGCGATAAGCTCATTTATTCTTCCGTATTTTATTGTGCAGCCCTCCCGAAAAAAATATCAGGGTTCAAGTAGGCACAAATTTTAGAACAACGTGGACCTCCTTCACTGCAGTGCACCTTAATGTACGTACGTTGTTACCAATTGGGCCAAGTGGTACAATTGCGAGGCCCAGTGGGATTGTGGCCATGACACTGCGCAATTTAAGCATTACGTATTTAAGTGCGCCATGTACCGACATAGACCGTTTGTGCGAGCGTGCGGGCCTGTTCGTGCGGGCCGGCGGGCACGTGCGAGCGTACTTTTGTGTGTGCCTTTGTGCGTGCGTGCGTGCGTGCGTGCCTGTGTGTGTGTGTGCGAGTGTGTGTGTGCGTGTGCGTGCGTTCCTATGTGTGTGTGCGTGTGTGTGTGTGCGTGTGTGTGTGTTTGTGTTTGTGTGTGAGTGTGTGAGTGTTTGTGCGTGAGTGTGTGAGTGTGAGTGTGTCGACTCGAATACACCTAGAGTCCCATTGTCAAAATAACCAAGAAAAGGGAGAAAATTCCCATTTAATGACCTGTAGAACTGCAAGCAGTTCAAACCAGTTACGTCTCAAATAACTAAAGACGAATGCGCGACCATAAATCCGAGCAGGAGGTGGCAGTCGGCCTCCAGTGCTTTTTTGAAGAATATGGAAAGTAACCAGCTCAAACTCGGCCGTTTCCCAATCCACAAAGTCGCAATCTGGCGGTACACGGTGGAGATAAGTTGAGCGTCGGCTTGTCTTGCAGCTTCAACGTCGTCCGGCATAATCTACGATGAGTTATCATGCATTACCTGATCAGTGTTTGCCCTTGCTAGTAATTCTTTTTTTTTTTTGGTACCTTCACGGCAGCGTGATCGTATGATCTGGGAGTACACTTTAAATCAATTCTTGATCAGGATAACAATGACAATAATGCCAAATATTATCGTTAAATGTTATTATTGCCGCCGTTCTTGCCATCGGCATCATCATCCTGAGCGAGGGCTACAATAGCTTTTTGCTCAGAGGCGTTTTTTGTTGTCTTCACCGCAGCACCAGTCTATTTGATATGGAGCATTATTTAAACGGGGCCCTAAACAGGCTCCCAAAGGTTGCGATTTTACGTTCGCAATCGCTGGAGTACTATCCATGGAACGTCCTGCAGCAAAAATGGTTTAAAAGCGTAAAGTATTAGCCGAATTATTGTTCATTAAAAAGGGCCATCAATACGGCCCGGAGCTTTAACCCTCTCCTCGCGCCTCCAAAGCACTTTCGAAGCTATGATGCCACCGACATGGCGCAAGACCATCTAGAGAAATAGGACAAGGTCCTTGCCCTTGCAGAGCCATTGGCTCCGTTTGGCGGAAGGTCACGCTTTTTTTTTGCATCCTTCGCACGTGATCCGCCCACAATTGTCTGGGCCGGCCCCGTGGTCCCGCTCGCACGTCCGGGCAGCCAGATTTCTCGCGGCGGCTGTGCTTACCTCCGCGCGTCGGTTTTAGAATAGGGGAACGGGCCTTTAAAGGCTAAAATGTGGATCCCAAACACAACATGGTCGCTCACGACAATATTTGAAAATGACAGCCGACTACAAGCGGCCCACTAGCGTTCCTGCGTGTGGTGCTGTCTCGGCGAAGAGGTCCTCCGAGGCCGGGTCCCGCAGAAAAGGCTTAGCTTCGCCGCAGGTATTTGCTAACCGCTTTACGAAGCCGCAACGGCGGCGATCCCCAGCGCTATTTTTTCCCGCACTATCACCATGTTTACCGTACTTGTAAGCTGATTTTCAGCAATAGTCGTGCTCTGGCGGGTGGTTACAAGTTTTAGCTGCTGTGGTGTATTCCGAGTAACGCATACACCGCATAGTGGACCCCTTGTCCACTGTGCAGGCAGATTCGGTGTAGCGGTGTTTCCACCTGCTGAGAAGCTTCGTGTTTTTCAGCGTTATTCAAACATTGTAAGCGACGCGCTATATATACAAATACAGCTAAACCCATCTGACGGATAGCGTCGATCGAAATTCGTCCATACAAAGATACGCCATGCTGGAGTGCATCTCGCCGGAACCGCCGAAATATGCACCCGCATTTCGCCCACAGCCGGGAATGGTGATTGGCTGCAGCATCTAAGGCTGCCAATACCATTGGCTGCTACCATTGGCTGTTACCATTGGCTGCCAATAGCGGCGCCGTAGCCTTCAGTGTCAGCTGCGTCATAGAGAGTGCGCCACAGTAACAAATTTACGCCAGAGTAAGTCATAATGACGGCGCGGATAAACAGGTAAACAAACATCTTCCTTGCAGGATTATGCGGCCCTTAGTTCAAGCAGAGGTGTAATATTTGGGGTATGTTGTCGTGAACCCGTAGTCCAGCGATTGCGCGCTTAAAATGGCGACCTTCGGAAGCCTAATTAGGGCCCCTTTTGAACATATCTTAATAAAAGGACAATGACGATGGTCCCAACTTCATTTATCATCGTTATTACCACCACCACCATCATCATCAACCCCAGCCACCTGTGCAACTTCTCTCAGACTAACTTTGCAGGTTGCCTTCACCGCAGCAGCCGTCTACTTGCTGTGGAGTACCCTTTAAAGGGCAGCCGTGATTGCGATTTAAAGGACAACTGCGCTCAAAACTTCGACGTCTTGAAAACATTATTTCCGTATAGTCTGCCTAAAAAGACAGCTAGATGCAAAATAAACATGCAAGAGCTGAAATATGCGCGTGGACGCCGCAAGCGGTCAGCCAAACTCGGCAATTTTGAAACCGAAATAGAGGAGGGCGCGGCCACTGAACCGACGTTGGAGCCGCCCAGCGAGCGGCCGGACGGTCAGCAGTTCGGGTGCAAGCCTGCGGACAAGCCCTACGTTCACGGGGGCAGCAAATGGGTGAAGCGTTCGCACCAGAGCTCGGCCGGTTCTCAAGCTGCGTGGCTGGCCAGAGGAAGAAGCCCCCGTCGGCTGGAGCGTCATAGGCGCGTCACGGCTGTTTACGCGATCCGCGGCAGCTGCAGCGTGGTCGGCAGCGGAGCTTTTTTGAAACGCTTCAGACTGATTAACGAGGCGTTTCACAGGGCTACCCCTTGTGTCCCAGCTGATTTGGTGGCACTTACTAAACATTAAAAATAAATTTGGTCGAGGTGAAATTTGAGTGCACTTGGCCTTTGAAGCCGACAGGCTCCCTATAACAGCGTCAGGGCGGTAAAAAAGAGCCGACTTCCAATTACGTAACTTGATCGTGCAAGCTGAAACGTCAATACCGGAAGCGGTTTCATCCCCTGCCATGGGAATAGGTTACTTCCGTAACAACGGTTGAGTCTTCCACCACCCTTCTACGTGCAATACCAGTTTGAGTCGCTAAGAGTGATGAATGGGGTGCCAGTTTTTCGACGCCTTTTTTTACGCGGCTCTAGACGTGCGGTTGCGCAGTGTTTACATTGTATCTCTTATTAGAAAGTAGACGAGTTTGCACCCGAGCTTCAAGGCTTACTGGGAGTAGTTAAAGAACTTTTCTTTTGAGATTTCCGTACCACACCTATTTCGGGTATTTTAGATCTACTACCCGATCTGTCACTGTATTTTTCTTTCACACTTTATTTTACGCGCTGATCAGATTTACCCACGACGGGGACCATTGATTTATACCTGCGGAGTCCTAATACTTTCCCAGCCAGTTCTTTGCGGATTTCCAACGGCAGTCTAAAAGGAGCGCGGGGAACGTCACATAGCGTTCATGGGCGCAAAAAAAGTCAATGACAGTTTTATAAAACGAAGCCGGCAGCTACTAGAAAAATACCCGCAACAAGCAAAAAACAACAACAAATGCATCAAGCTTTCATTGCCTTAAAGCAAGATATTAGAGAGCTTCAGCATAGCGGCTAGCGTCCGCTAACGCTACGGGGGAGGTTGGCGGCGCCCGACTGGGCAGGTGCACATTCGTTCCGCAGGGGCAGTCGCCCGCCTCGCAAAGTCCGCGTAGTCGTTCCGGTGAAGGCGACCACCTCGTCCTCCCTCCGCACGCATGCGCAATCCCGTCTGGGTAACCCGCCGCCGTAGCGTTGGCGGACACTAGCCGCTGTGGTAAAGCTCTCTATTGAAGTGTTTTAACATAGTGGGTAGCGTACGCTACTCTATCAGCGGCGAATACTGGGACCCGACCACGCCTGCGCGCGTTCGTTCCGGCCCGCCGCGCCATGCTCGTGCGCACATGCGCAATAGGGACCCGCTGCCAGCCAATGATAGTGTAGCGTATGCTACCCGCTGATGCACTCTATTATGGTAAATGCCACGCAAATTTCATTAAACGGTTTTATCATTTCTAGTGTACATTAGCTTGAGGAAAAATCACTTCCGGTAGTTTTTCTTGCGTCGATAAGCTCCACGTGGGATATGGGTACTACTGGAAATAGACATCACGCGGTTCCTTTTTTTCTCTCTTTTTTTTCCTCTCTCTCTCTCTCTCTCTCCATCTCGCGTTCTCTCTCTCTCTCTCTCTCTCTCGTTCTCTCTCTCTCGCTCTCTCTTTCGTAAAAGTTTGCTTTACGAAGAATTCATGTGCTTCCCTCTTTCGATGGGGTACAATTCAGGCACCTTGCCAGCGTTGCGCAAACTCATCTTTCATCGAATTGCCGGACGTCACATCAAGGGTATGAAACGTTTTTAGAGAAGCTACTTGCTCCCAAGTTATCTATTTTGTCGCTTGTTTGGATGATCCAAAACAAAGTACACAGGCAAGCATGGACATCGAAATAACGGAATGTTCTATTCTTTGGAAGCCAGAGTCGGTGCTGGGGAGTTTTCGTCTCCCCATCAGCTAACAGAGAAGTCAATAAAAAGACGTAAACTGCACAGCTGCGGAACGGATCTTCGGAAGCCTCTGACATTGATGGCGAAAACGCCTGGAGTTTATAAAAGTGGTACCAGAATCACATCTCGAATGGAGTCGATATATATATAGCACCGTTAAAAGCTTAAACACTAGTGCTAGGGCCCAAGTCTGAAGCACTCGCTAATTGAGTAAGCTAAAGCAAGTGGAACCTGCCGCAACATCGATAAAACTGAAGGCTAACAAATAGTTACTACCACAACCGGCATCCTTATGTTTTTCGTCATCATTTCTGTCTCCATTTTTGCAACAATTTATTTGTATGCACCAAGGTATCTTCCGGCAATGATTTCCCGGTCTGAGAAGCATTTCTGGAGTGGTACACTTTCCCGTTTAATTGACAAATAATGATTCTTCGGTGTTTTCACATTATCATGGCAAAGTTGTTAATAAAAGAAAAAAGCTTATTTTTTAATGATTGTTACTTTAAAATTACTATTCTCCAGGTTCCACAAAGGTAGAAGCACACAGAAACCACACTATGAGCAGTACCGGTGACGCCTAATCACACGAAGATTCTTGTACGTTCAAGAAATTATTTCATAATTGTTAGTGTTCCAGCTAAAATCTTCTTGTATGCCATCTGTTCACTTCTGAAACTGTTTAATGAAACGCATGTTGACATATGAAAGTTTAGACCAAGGAGGTGCAAAGCGCCCACTGAGGCTAAAATTCAACTCGAATGGTTTTTCTGTGAGTAGCACAGGCTGCACATTCGGCGGACTGTGCTGGGGGACTCACGGCTGGAGGCGATGGTCTGGACGTCTTCGCGCTGGCAAGTGGACGGCACGCAGACGCCGTAGCGGTACACAAGGAAGTAGAAGAAGTGCATCTTCTCCGCTATCTCACCCGTCACCTGCGAGTACAATGACCGAGAGGAGACAACATCTTTAGCACAGTGCATGCACGGGCTTTAATGAACGCCGCAATGAGTAATTGGTGTACAGAAGGGAACTAAGTCATGTAAGTGCTGCTGAAGCCAACAAATTGCGAATTGAAGCTAGCATTCTTTTGTCCGTCTTCACATGAAAGTGTACGTTTTGGGGCGAAGCACCTTACGGGCTGGGCTTTTCGCGTCTCCTGTCGTTGTCGTAATCGCCGTCTCATGAAGTCACGGTACTAAAACACCGAAAAACTCGTTTACGCTTCGCACTAGACAGCAACGCGCACTAAAAAACACCGGGACCCTCGTTTACGCCTCGCGCTAGACAGCTTCGTGCTTCAAAGACAAGAGACTTTTACAGCAAAGCTGTATAACTCTACCTCCCGACGGTTTCATCTCCTTTGACAAAAACGCCAAGGCGCCAAGAATGCGCTTATACACTGCATGCTTCGCCCCTACCCACGTTTCTCGTTAGTGGAGATGGCCCGGGATTTTTCTAGGGGCGAAGCACCTTAAGGTCGAGGCTTGTCCGGCGTCCGGGCTCACGGCACAGCACCGTGTAAATTGAAACACCTGTGAGCAAAAGCCTCGCAAAAGGTTAACAAGTGGTTAGAGAGAGAGAGAGAGAGAGAGAGAGAGAGAGAGAGACGCACAGCAACGTGTAAATCGACACATCTGGAAACAAAAGGTCCAGAGAAGGTTAACAAGAACACAATAAAAGTTTTACAGATGGGTAGAGAGCGAAAGAGAGAGAGCTCCTGGAGAGCTATGCTGTGCATGCGGGAGAAGCATTGGATTGGATTGGATTGGAGTGAATTGGATTTTGATTGGATCGGATTAGATTGGATTGATGTGAAATGAATTGCATTGGATTGGGCTGGGCTGGGTTGGGTTCGATTGGATTTGATTGGGTTGGATTGGATTGAATTGGAGGGTGGCAGCCGTGGCGTAGAGGTAGAGCATCCGCCTCGCGTGCAGAAGGACCGCGGCTCGAATCCCGGTGCCGGACAATTATCACCGGATTTAAAAAACATCCCCCATGCGAGGGGCGCGATCAAATGCAGAGCATTTCTGCGAGGGGGCGCGCCTGCAAGTCGTATGGATTACGTATTGGTTGTTGTTGTAATTGTTGTCTTCCAGCGTAGACATTGTCGATGAAGTCGATGGTGAAACGTGCCGTGAACCCCCTGCCGCGGCTATGACGCAACGTGGAGCGGCTATGACGCAACGTGGCGCGGCTATGACGCAACACAATCCAACACAATCCACTTTAATGCAATCCAATCCAAATCCAAGCCAATCCAAGCCAATCCAATCGAATCCAATCCAATGCCCTTTGCGAGAGAGTGTTATAGCGCCGAAATCGCCACCACGCGAACGCATGATGCTGACGTCACGATCACGCCACAGATGTTAGCGACAGCAGCGCGCGCGAACGACATATGTGGTTTAAGCGCGAACCGACCGCGGCGAGAGAGCGCGATGCGAGCGCCCCACCTGTTCTTGCGCGCGAACCTAACGCGGCGAGAGAGGGTGTTGCGCACGTCCCCACCTGTTGTGCGCCCGAACCGAACGCGGCGAGAGAGGGCGTTGCGAGCGGAGAGAAGGCGAGGAGGACGCGGGGGAGAGGGCGCACCTCTGGCCGACGGTTGAATGAGTCAAGGATATAAGGCACGTTCGTAACCTTCCGTTCTGTGTCGGCTTTGTGGCTCAGTTGGTAGAGTACCGTGCACCTTGCGTTCCACCTGCAGAGTCGTAGGATCGAAACCTGGCGCCGGCAAGTATTATTTCTTTATATAGTGTAGGGGGAGCGATGCGGACGCGGACTACGGACGCCAACGCGGGTGACATCGTGAGTTACTGAAATGCTCTGCATTTAAAAATCCGCGTATTGGTGGAATTGCAGAATGGGGCTTAGGTTGCGGCCTGACCCCGGCGACCATTGCCGGCAACGCACACCCTCACCAAAGCAGGATTGGCCACCCTACTGTAGTAACGGCCACAACCTCCCATGAATACGTCAGTTAACCCACGGCCCCCAGTGTCCAGTGGCTGCGAAGCAACTGACCACACGGGCGGTCAGACCTGTGACGCAGCAGAGGGTGCTAAGAATACCTGGACCCGGACAGGCCGCCATTGGAATCTGAACCTGGCAACGCCTAACACGAGAACGCTATCTAGTGAAGCGACTCTAGAGGTGTTGTTCGAGGAATTAAAGGGCATTAAATGAAATGCCTAAGGGCTTAGTGAGGCTAGGAGGACAGGTCTTCACCTGTCCTCCTAGCCTCACTAAGCCCTTAGGCATTTCATTACGGTGATGACAAATGAACACCTCCTATGTTACCGTGGTCTAGTGGACAGAAGAGGACTGGGAGTGGGACTTCTAGTCAATAAAAGCGTATCTGGCAACATAGAAGGACACTATAGCATTAGCGGAAGGGCAGCAGGTCTTGCAATTAGGCTCAATAAGAGGTACAAACTCAAGGTGGTACAGGGCAACGCGCCCACATCCAGCCACGACTACCAGGTAGTGGAACACCTCTATGAAGATGTTGAATCGGCAATGGCTAAAGAAAAACACAGCAAATCGTAGTTATGGGAGACATCAATGGTAAAGTAGGCAAGAATCAAGCTGGAGACAAGGCAGTAGGGAGCTATGGTCTGGGCAGTAGAAATAGCAGGGTGGACACACTAGTCGAGCTCGCAGAACGGAATAACCCACGCATAATGAATACATTCCTCTGCAAACGGGAGAGCCGGAAGTGGACGTGGAGAACCCTGAATGGTGAGCATAAAAATGACATCGACTTCATATTATGCGATAACCCTGGCGTCGTGAAGGATGTGGAAGTGCTTCCAAGGGTAAGGTGTAGTGGCCATCGTATGGCAAGATCTCAAATTAGGCTAGATTTGAAGAGGGACCGCAACAAGCTAGTACGAAAGAAGCCGAATAATGAGGTAACAGTACGACGTAAAATAGAAGAATTCAGGATGGCGCTGCAGAACCGATAGTCAGCTCTTACCGAGGAAGCAGAGCTTACGACACAGGAAACCAGCGACAACCTTACAAGCATTACCACGGCGCGATGGTGAGACAGGATACTGGTAAACGTTCTCAGGAGACGAAATATCTAATTAGGATATGGCAAATCATGACAATCTCCACCCCAGCTGACAGCGGAACTTTCGAAGTTAATCAATAAGCGCAAGACAGCTGACAGACGCAAGTATCACATGGAGGGGATCGAATATGCTGTAAAGAACGGAGGTAGTCCGAAAGCAGTGAAGAGGCATCTTGGGGTGGGAAAAAATAACATGTATGCACTTCAAGACAAGCAAGGCAATGCCATCACAAATAGCCGCAAAATAGTCACAGTAGCAGAGGAGCTCTACAAACATCTGCACAGTAGCCGGGACATCCAGGGTAATGCCGAACGAGACAGTAGTTCAGAGGAGATAGACATCCCACCAGTAACGACAGAAGAAGTAAGCAAGGCTTTGAAAGAAATCGAAGGGGGCAGAGCACCTGGTTAAGATCAGATAACCGCAGACCCGTTGAACGATGGCGGGCAAATTGTACTAGTAAAATTGGCAAACCTGAACACGCAATTCCTAATGACCACGTATGTACCGGACTCTTCGAAGAACGTGAACATTATACTAATCCATAAGAAAGGTGACATGCAAGGCCTCAAAAGAGAACAGGCCGATCAGCTTTCTGTCAGTCGTCTACAAGGTACTTACCAAGGTAATCGCTAACAGAATATCTGCAAGCTTAGATTTCAGTAAACCTAAAGAACAAGCAGGGCTCCGTAAAGGCTATTCAACAATGGACCATATTCACACGATCAATCAGGTGATAGAGAAGTGCGCTGATTATACTGAACCCCTATATATAGCCTTCATAGATTATGAGAAAGCATTTGACTCCGTGGAAACCTCAGCAGTCATTCAGGCATCACGGAACCGGGGGGTAGATTAGCATTATGTAAGAATACTAGCGGATATCTACAATGGGTCCACAGCTACCATCATACTCCACCAGGAAAGCAGTAAAATACCTTAAGGAAGGTCGTCAGAGAAGGAGACACAATCTCTCCAATGTTATTCACAGCATGTTTAGAAGAAGTATTCAGAACGTTGGTTTGGGAACAGGTGAGAGTAAGGGTTAATGGAGAATGCCTCAGTAACCTCAGACTTGCTGATGACGCTGCCTTACTAAGTAACTCGGGGGACGGATTGCAAAGCATGCTTTCCACACTGAACAAACGGAGTAGAACCGTGGGCCTGAAAATTAATATGCAGAAAACCAAAGTAATGATCAATATTCTCGGGACAGCACAGCGTTTTGAGATAGGTGGCGAGGCATTGGAAGTGGTAAGCAAATATGTCTACTTAGGCCAAGTTGTGACTCTGGATCCCATCCACGAGGCAGAGATAATTAGAAGGATAAGATTGGGGTGGAATGTATACGGCAGACATTCTCAGATAATGAATGGCAGCCTACCATTGTCTTTGCAGAAGAAAGTGTATGACAGCTGCGTCTTACGGGGCAGAAAGTTGGAGGCTCACTAAGAGGGTTCAACTTAAATTAAGAACGACTCAGCGGGCAATGGAGCGGAAGATGATAGGTGTAACATTAAAGGGAAGGTGAAGCGGTTTTAGAATTAAAAGAAAAGTTGACTACCAGCAAGTACACATTCAATAGTTCCCGTGTACGAAATATTTTCGCAATACATGCAATAAAAGCGGCGCAATGCGCAAACAAAATTGGCCCGATGCCCCGCCCCTATCTCACCGCGCGATGCCGGAAGACCGAAGAGCGCGGGCGAAAACCGGCTGTAAAACGTCATACATGGACTTCCCGCCGAATCGGCCGCCTCTGCCACGCTCTTTTCACCTTGTTTCCTTGTGAATGATACTTGTTGTTGCTGTGTTGATCGCACTTATTCGTACAATTTTCGTGTTCAAAAAGTATGCCCGAACGTTAAACGAGGCATTCCATGCCGTATTCTTAAGCAGGATAATGCCACGCAGGGATGTTTGATAACATACGGAAGCGACAACCGAGATGGCTGTGCTTGATGACAGAGAATATAGTACACTGCGTTAGACACTTCGTAAAACGCTCCAATGCGGTTTTCTTATTTCTTTCTTTATCTCTTTTTTTTTTTGATGCACCGGAAGTGAATGTTCCCATTAGATGTTAGATTTAGGAAGTGTAGTGAATACTGCTGTACTTTGGCTCGGGATGTTTCGTTCAGTTCCAGAAACAAAGTCACATTTGTTCAGGAAATACCTGTTTCGTTAAACGAGTCGGTTGTCTTTCCCTATGGGCAAACAGTGTTCAAAAACCCAATTTTTGGCGAAACTAAAACAAGGGGCCAATCGTAATAGAAGTTTCCTCCCGGCTAAGAAGTAAAATGTATTCCTACAAAGTAACAGAACCAAGACCACCACATTACTTGTTTTGCAAGTATACATGCCACGACAAGGTAATGTTTGTCTGGAATGAGAAAAAAAAAACACCACTCCGAACCACCCCCGTGCCATAATTTGTGTTGACTGCGGGGGCCTAATTATTTGCCCAACAATCCGTGTCCCTGCATATTATAACCTGGCTAGCACTTGCTGCTGCTGAACCTCAACTGTGCTCCAGTGATAGTCATTGATATATATAACGATGATACTAAAAAAATAGGAGCGAAGAGTAAATATTCGGCCTTTGTCCGACTAGCACGGTAAATGCTTAAATATAGAAATGCTAAAACAGGCCAACGATGTATAATCACAAACGTTTGGTGATTGTTACCTAAAGTAACGTAACTACAACGTAACTGCCTTGTCCGACTGGTCGGTTAATTTTAACGAGGTGTCCGTAATATTGTAGCAGAATGCGCAACGCATACGCGAATATCAAGCACTACTAGAGCTGCGGAGGTCCCCGTATGCTACAGTGTTTTCAGAATAAATCCATGTCAAGCAGTAAGACGCCACTCATCAAAGTGCAGCTAGCGATCAGGGAGGCGCCTTAGCGCCGCTGCCCAAATGGCGAGCGCGTGTGGGTGTGTGTGTATGGGGATGAGTAAGGGGGGTGGGGTGGGCGACAACGAACAAAGGAAATTCGGAAGCAGAGTCCGCTTGTTGGTTCATGCGTGTAACGGCAACATATGTCTCGCATATACGTTTACAGCGCATGAACGCTATTTTGTCCTGCAGTGCACCTACGTGCTTTTCGCTGGTAGATTGTTTATAAAACGGCGCTTAATCTTCGGCATAAATGGTTTCATATATAGTAACAAACAGTTCAGGCAGTACCTAATATTAACATAAGGAATAGAAATCCCGAGGCTGGTTACCTAAGTCAGAAATATTTTGACGGAACCCTCTAGCCGACGCCACAGTCACTGCTTTGGGGTTCTCGGTCGTTTAAAGCAAATTTAAGCTCCAAGATAATTGAACCAACAGCAGGGGAAGTTGGAAAATAAACTTGTAGTCAAGTGCGAACATTAAACTGCGAGCTAAATTGCCGAAAAGGCAAGCGCCGCTGCCGTACGATCGTTCCCAATGCTTCCGACAACCCGCGCGCCCGAAGGGTGTCCTCCTTTGACGTCATGACGGGCGCAACCAATCAGATGCGTCAAAAGACGAAAAGCACGCGTATTTCAAACGGGTCCGCGTGTTTTGCAAGATAAATGCCGGTTGGACTCATGTACGATAAAATTCAATGTGACATTCTGAGTCAGCGCGCAAGAGACTATATAAACCTGCCTCTAACTCATTTTTTTTTTTTTTGGAAAGCGCTTCAGCTTCCCTTTAAGGGACAAGAAGAGTGCGGAGTGGGTCGGGGAACAAACGCATGTTAAAGGACATATTAGTAGAAATAAAGAAAAAGAAATCGACGTGGGTAGGACATATAATGCGAAGGCAAGATAACCATTGGTCATTAAGGGTAACAGAGTGGATCCCTAGAGAAGGCAAGCGTTGCTGGGGGCGGCAGAAAGTTAGATGGGCAGATGAGATAATGAAGTATGCGGGGATAAATTGGTCGCAGTTAGCACAGGACCGGGGTAATTCGGGAATAATGGGAGAGGCCGTTGCCCTGCAGTGGCCGTCGATACGATGGTGATGATGATTATGACAGATTAGATTGGATTGGATTGGATTGACACTCGTTTTAGCAGCAGTAAGCACTCTCACGGGTGATTTACGGTAAGAACGATCCCCAGTGCTTTACCAATCGTCATGATTCACTTCGTGGAGATGCATGAATTTTTTTTATGCGCCTGTCTTTGTGAGCATACCCAGGGCAGCTTACCTTGAAAAGAATGTTAGTCGAAATAGCCTGACACCAAACATTACGGAATCCAGGACAAAATACAGGACGCAGATTTTATGGTCCCATGTGAGTTATTCTGAATTCAGACAATATTTTTCGTGGCAATGCAAGAGTACCCGCTTTCATTGCGGAGGAAAAGCGTGCGAGGATTTGAATTTGTTGCGTGTGTGTGCGTGCCCGTGTCGGTGGGTTGGTGGATAGACGAGTGCGCAGATCGAACACAAAAAGCAACTGTGCGATGTACAAGTCACGGTGTCACCAGAAGACACCACGCAGCAGCACACGAGAAGCACGATTAATATAGAGCTTTCAGGACCGCAATGCCCCAGTGATCATTACTAACAAGATCAATGTTTTTATGTGATCATGGATAAATAAATGGCAAACATAAAGATTCCGACATGGAAACGAAATATCTTAGGAAAAGGCTTCGTAAATAACCAGTAATGCCGGGATTTTAATATGTAACATTTACAAAACGTTATGAGCACGCTTGCCCCTAGTAGTGACCGATCCAGTAGTTCAGTTAGGAATTAAATAAATCCTGGAATTTAGGTGCTCTGATTCATATATTCGCGTTCGTCGGTCATCTGTTTATGACTGTAAAAACCCCCGCACTGCGTTGCCGTGTTCTCCTCATACCGGTAACTATAGAAGTGTCTTACGTTTCTTCCGCCCTTATATTCGCAAGAAATGTCACAATTTCGGTTTGTGAGCGCCTCATTCAGAGTGTCAACGCATGCAGTGACCACGCATGAGGAATGCTATGCAAGATACATTTCTTCCAAACGCCAATATTATCGCACATATGTTTATCTAGGTATGAGCAGTCTGCAAATAAAATATATATTTACAAAACTAAAGGGCAAAGGAAGCAGTGTGGAACTGTACTATGTCGATTAGAACAGGGAAAACGGGATTGCATAGCAAAATAGTTTATTTCTATGGCATTCCTTTCTTTTCACCACCGCAGACAAACACAGCTTTACTATAACAGAAGAGGCGCACACTCTCGGAACACTGTTCCGCAGCTATCACGAAGTTGTTTGCCGTACATAACATAGTGGGCCGATCCTTGAGCCTGTTTTATGATCAGTCTAACCGCACACAACAGCGCTAGGGCTCAAATTATGTATTTATGAACTGCGTCAGTGACTGACGCCCCATAGCCTGCCCTCTTGCAATATCCACGGGGAAGGCCAGGGCATAAAAAATTAAAAATAGGCGGCACGCGGGTTGGCATTGTGCGCTGTTTGAGCTCGCGCGTGTACGGTGCGCTGGCGTCAAACGATTGAAGTTTATACGGTCTAAGTTATACTGTGACTGTTTTCTACAATAGCCGTGCCCGTGGACAACCGACGTGTTGCCCACAAGCAGCCCCCCCCACCTCCATGGTCACGGTTCATTTGCTTCTGCGACGGTCATGAAGAGGCATCCCTTGCCTCTCTCTCTCTCTCTCTCTCTCTCTCTCTCTCTCTCTCTCTCTCTCTCTCTCTCTCTCTCTCTCTCTCTCTCTCTCTCTCTCTCTCTCTCTTATTTCGCATGGGTGTCCCTGCAGCGCCGCTAGCTTTTTGTTCGCCGAAAACCCATTTCGCGGAATTGTGCTCACATCTTTACTCCTTCTGTTTTTTTCCTCCTCTAACCGCCTTCACCTCATTTCCGGTCTTCGTCACTTCCATCTTCTGTTGTTAGGCGTTCAATTCTGACAGTTTCCATCCAGCAGGACATTCGCTTCATACAACGATCATCTCCCTCCAACGGATGCGCGGTGCGCTTCACTGCGGGGTCACAAGTAGTGCGGAAAGCCAGACGTCTCATTTGCGTGCTCTCTAGCTTTCTTCCTCTCTCCTTCAACATGGCTGTGAGATGTAAAGCTGAGCGATGCGCCCGACGTTTCCCGATGGAGCGTCCTGGACATGACCTCCCTGGGGGCAGCTTCAAAAAAAAATAATACAGGCGAAGAGCGCATGCAAATGAGTTGCGCGTGTTTCGCTTTTCGGTGTTTATGTTCGTCCGTTTCGTGTGTTTTTTTATATAGGAATGCATGTTTCAGGTTTGGATTCCGTTTCTTTCGCATATATCTCAGTAGTTTCACGCCCCCGTTCTTCTCTCGTCTTCCTGTTTATTCCGCCGCTTCTCGCACGTCAACGGTCGCATAATGCTGGACGGCTCGCTCGTACATTTCTCCGCCTGCATTTTGCCGCGTCATACGCATAGCCGCTTTCTACTCTACCCAACCCGGGTCATGGAACACCGGCTGGTTCGGGCAATCTAAGGGCCAGAACTCCGTAGCGTGCTCAGTTTTTTGTTTTCTTTTTAGTCCCCCTCCCCCCCCCCCCTCCTCTGCATCTATTTCTTTTTGTCTGGTCGTAGCTTCGGTTCTCGGAAGCTTGGATGTTTATTCTCCTGTTTTATTCGTTCTCCCTTTTTGTGTGTCGGGTTTTGTGCAGTTGGCAATCGGCTAGCTGCTGCCTCGCACACTTTCTGCGTGGGGCGCTTGTGTGGCTCCGCTTATAAATGTTTCTCCGGGGTGCTTTAGTGGGTCATAACTAAATAAAAAAAAACACTTTTATCATATGCTGCACTGAACAAACGCGACGTAATTTCTATATTTAGAGCGCTATACCCT
>NW_027526203.1:34431968-34531968 GCF_048455015.1 Haemaphysalis longicornis
GGGGTGCTTTAGTGGGTCATAACTAAATAAAAAAAAACACTTTTATCATATGCTGCACTGAACAAACGCGACGTAATTTCTATATTTAGAGCGCTATACCCCCTGTCGTTTCTCTTCGGGGATATGGAAATGGTGTATCTGCATACTATTCTTTTTTCTTTGGCGTACATCTTGTTCAGAATCTTGCGCTTCATTTACTTCGCTTATTTCGCGCCGACGTTGATGGCGGCCAAATACGACGAACAAGAACGTGAATCAAGAGTGAAAGACGCGTAATGGGAAGCTCCAGAAAGATATAAAAAATAGGGAGAAGGAAATGCAACAAAATAAAGGCCTCTCTCAGTCACGAGTGTATGCTCATGTGTGGCGTGCCTTCGCTTGTCTAGCCGGTCATGAGGAAATTTCGTCCCGCGTCAAAAATGTCGACGATGCGGAACGAGAAAAGTAAAAACGAAACAGCGCGACGAATGCGTTTTCATTCGGAAGTGAGAATGCACGCCCTGGTTGGGCTGTGTTTTCAACAATACCTCACTTGGTTTACGTTATGCGACTATCTATCATGCTAGCTACGGGAGGGGCAAAAGGGGAGAGAGAGAGAGAGAGAGAGAGAGAGAGAGAGAGAGAGAGAGGAGAGAGAAGAGAGAGAGAGAGAGGGAGAGAGAGAGAGAGAGAGAGGGGGAGGGAGAGAGAGAGAGAGAGAGAGAGAGAGAGAGAGAAATAGAGAGGGAGGGGGGGGGGGGTCGCGCTCTTGTACTCGGAGTTATTCTTCCTGACCGTTTCTGCACCCCACGGCCAGTGGAAAGGGAATCTGGCCAAAAGATAGCAGCGTTTTCGACGACGCGTCATGCAAACGGAACCTCGTGTGCAGCTGCTTCCTCTTTCTTGTCGTCCCGAACTGCGTCGCTCTTTCCGCTCCGCTGACTCCTGAGACTGTGACGTCGGACCACCGGTTCGTGCTTCTTGTCAGCATTGAGTGGTCCGAAATGCGGAGACGTGACTGATTAGAAACGTTCAACGGAATAGATGTATTTGCCTCTACGCAAGCGAGAGCGAAGTGGACGTGAGTTGTTTCGGCGAAATCACTCGCCATATTTCCACGCCTTCAGGGTCATGTTCTACGGCGCACAAGGCGTGTTCTCTACATTGTTCGCACCAAGTTCGCACGTTGCGTCCGTTGCTTCATTGGACTAGATACAAGGTTGGAAAATTAAGAGACCAGTAAAATTAAGACATGATATAAGAACCGTAAAGACTTTTTCAAAGCGTCTTGTGCCTGTGCAACACCGCAATTTTCAATTGACCATTGAACGCTCATCCTGAGTTGCGCCTTATGTGTTCATAATGAGGCACTCGAATATACAATTGATGGAAAGGCTTTGAAGGCCACTGAAACGGCAACACCTCTGTCTCTAAGGTCGTTTATCTGGATTGGACAGTATGGAAGCCCATTCCTTAACGCATATGGCTAAGCGCCAGCCTTGACGCGTTAGCGCCCCCGCTCCCGGGCGCCTGTGCACTCCACTCCAAGCCGCTTTTGCGCGTGCGTCGCTCGAGCCTGTGTGTGGGAAGCAGAATTTCCAAAGAAAACCTGGGTCACAACCTGCGAAGAAGCTGGACTTTGAAGCTGCACCTCCACAATTCACACTGACCTTTGCGTGCCTGCTGAGGAAGGTACGTGTCTTTGACAGATGTCTTCGAGGCCGTCTCAGACCGACACAAAATTCCGAGTCGTCGGCGAGTCTGCTTGAAGGAAATACTCAGGCTACACCAGAAAAAATAACTGATGGTGAGCAGAAAGAACGTGGCGAGATTGGCGGTTTTGTAACAAAACACAATAAATGCGCCAGTCAGTGACAACAAAATCTCTTGTCTGCGCAGGCATCTACACAGTTGTTTCTCTATGACGTTCTTGTGCCAACAAGCGGCACTTGGTACCCTTCTGATGGGCTGTCATCTACGAAATTCGGTGTAATCCCATGGTAGGCTTGCTTGTGTCCTGCTATCTTGCGACAACTTTCAACATGACAGCAAAGCAATTCCGGTACTTAACAGCGCGGACCCTAACTCTTGGAAGACGTCTGTGCGGACTGCTGTGCAGGGGTGGGATAATTTGTTGGAACTCTGCGCCGTGCTGAGACTTCCGTCTCTGGCGCTCTGTTTCCGGGCTTTTGCGCAATGTGCAGTACTCGGAGGCCTCTTTCTGAAAGCGCCAGGAACTCGGACCACACTGGCATTGCCAGTCAAGATTGTAACGAGCTTTGAATGGGCAGGTGCCGCCTCTCGCATATTATACAATAAAGCAGCATTGGTATCCTTCTAAACTTGAGTCTTTCTTTCGGCCCTGTCTCTTAGGGCAACGCCGCCTGTATAAACATTGCCTAACGCGTGAGCGAAAAATGGCCAAACAGCCACTCTCCTGTTGCTATCTCCTACCCTTCCCCGCTCCGTAGCCTTCCAGCGTGCTTTCGTGTCCGCCAGCCAGCGCCGCTTCTCGGAAACTATGCAAAATAGTGAAAAGTTTGTTTAGCGTTCCCGAGGCGGCGCTCCTATGCCTTCTGGTTTTTCACCATGCCTGTCTGTCTTGGTCTGTCACTGATAAAACTTCCTTTGTCACGAAGCAAAATCCCTTGCGCTGCCGCAGGCTGATTCCGGCTTTGCGCGCTTATCTACTCGGATCACAGGCCCTGAAATTTTCTGAGTGGGGCATCCCACCTCTATCCCCTCCGCATTTAGGTATTGTTTTGACCCCGCTGTTCGCACTCCGCATCGGTACGCACTTCTAAAATTGAGGACTATACTGTAGAACCGCCCGGACAGCGTGGCGGGATCCCAGCTGCTCATCCTTTTGTTTCCTATAATTTTCTGAAGTTTACAAGCACGTGATATTATTGGAAAGTAATCGTAGAAGTGAGCGCCTGAACAAAAAACGTGCACGCAATTTTTTCTTCTCTAAATACTCCACAAAGAAAAATATCAGTAAAATAATGGCTGCCCCATCCGAAAATATCGTTTTTCTGTTAGCTATATGTCTACCCGACAATCAGTATGTTCTTACACTATTTCAGTCCGCCTCCGTCTTTATCTTTGGAAAAATGCAGCAAGTATGAAGCGAGCGACACGTTGAACGACATCCCTAGTGCGCCACAGAACTAGCGCCCCGTCGCGGCTAAGATGTAAGCGAAACTGCCCTTCAAGCCCAACAGGCAAGCTGACAGACACACGTCGTAGAAGTGGGTGCAGCGTTCGCGACTCGCGAGCAGTGACGTAAGGCGAGATGTCCGCCGGCACGCGCCACATAGCGGATCAGCGCCTGAACTAAGCGTCCCTACCCTTCCAATTGAAAAGCGCGCGACGCGTCAGGCAATGTTAATACAGGCGGCGTTGCTTAGGGTCGCCGCTGCTACCACGTAAATCGCAGGCCGCGTGCACCAGTTGCGGCGTTAGCCTTATTATAAACGCACAGGGGTAAATATTCAGCCAGGTGTTTTGGGAATGAGAGTCATGTTTCTTCTCATGTACGCGTTGTTTGAAACCAGTGACAAGCCTGCTTACTTCTCATTCGCTATTGCCGCACTTTCGTTCCGTTACGCGTCCACAGTGACCGAGTTTGCGTTAAAAAAGAGTGAAACGTTAAGCAGGCGTATCTAGCTGAATTTGAGGTGTCACCGACATCCACGTTTTATTGCGGCAGAAAGTGCGAAGCTTTGATCAGGCTTCAATTCAGGCTATTTCCGATTGGGTAATATGTACAGTGTATACACACACTAACGGGCTACAATTAATGCTGATGCTTGTGCGCCAATGCCCTTTCACGTTTAGTAATTACCGACGACAAGACGCTATTTGTACGCTATTTTATGCATGCCGTAGATTGCGCTATACGCGCATAAAGAAGGCGTCTATTTTACGATTTATTACCCACCAACTTACCCGCACGCCAGACTATTTCCTGACAAGACCAATCACACAGCACGCTAAAAAAAGCGGGATAAAAAAAACCCCGGGCAATCTCGCCTAACACGAAACTGCGGACGTCTTGGCGTCTTCGCCAATGGACGGGAAACCGTTGGGGGGTGCAGGTATACAACTTTGCTGTAAAAGTCTCTTGTCTTTGAAGCACGAAGCTCTCTAGCGCGAGGCGTAAACGAGTGTCCATTTGTTTTTTTAGTATTCGTTACGAAGCTCTCTAGCGCGAGGAGTAAACGAGTGTCCTGGTGATTTCTTAGTACGCGTTACGTTCTTGCGTGACGCGTAAACGAGCTTCCCGGTGTTTTATTACCGTGACTACATGAGACGATGATTTCTACGATGACTACAATAGGAGACGCCAATAGGCCCAGCCCCAAAAGGGGTTCGCCCGTAAAAGGCGATTTCTGAAGCGCTAGAGAGTCCTTGGCTATTCCAAGCCCTCTTACAGCGTAATTCTGAAAGTAGTGCTGAAATCCAATGTGGGTAGCGCACATGTAGTGGGATTTTAACACGAAAGCGTTTTATGATGGGAACACAAACCTCTCCGACGTCATATCCATCACGGAATTGGCATCACCAGAAAAAGTTCTATTGGCGCGGCGGCGCTAGGTTTCGAGCCCACGATCACTCTGGCCGCAACGGAAGGTAAGAAACGCTCTGCGGACTGAGCCATCAAATCATGCCCGTATATATACTGCTGTACGAACGCGCCTTGTGTCCTTCCCTCTAACTTACCCATTCAGTTGGTGCGTCGATCTAGGACAGGTGAAGCGAATTAGTGCATCGTGATGCTAATGGGCGATGATAGTTGTCACCTCGATAGGGTAGCGGGTAGTAGCAGAAGCTGCTGTGTTTACCCGTCGGCCGCGTAAGTGGAACGCCGCTCATCTCGTGGAACGCCGCCACCGCGTTCCACAAGCTGACATCGTGGCAACCCAAGCGTCTGGCATACACGCCACTGAGCAGGACCAATGTGGTCGCACCTTTGCCTAAGCGACCCGCCATGAAGACGTCGCTCGCCAAGCACACCCACAAGACCGCTGCCTACCCGCAAATCTTGTTCCTTTCGCTGTAGCGCACTGTGACTTCACAAATGATTCGCTGACAACCCATTCGGTTTCGTTCGCACGGTTTAGAGCGCCTAGGGTTTCAGTCGAATTTGCGCAATTCGCCGGACCGTGTAATTCAGTGTCTAATGTTGATGCGTCTGATGGGGCCGTACCGACGAAATATAAATAGCGATGTGCAAGTTTATATCGATGCACCATAAACATTCCAATTCTCTAGTGAAGGCACATTTTACTTTCGTGTTTTAACGATTCTTATGAAAGAAGGATCAACCACTTTTTTTCTTGTTTGCATTATTCAATGCTGGAAAGAAGTGCGGGACCTCTGCAGGCGCAAATGAGGAACAAGATCATTCGGGCAATGGCCATTGCAGGCTGAAACTTAATGAACGTCAATGTAAAGGCTGCAAGCGCCACACGGTCATAACAGCGACAAGGGGAACAAAATCTAGAAGAAACACTGCGTATGGGCTCACTGTGCAAGGACGCTATCATGCGGATGTTTTGAGTGTGAGCGTGAAAACGGGTGGCGGATGGAGACGGATATCAGTACGTTGTCGGAAGCACACGAGTTACACTTACGCAACCTGATGACAAGACAAATCACAAAATTCATATAGGGGTTTCAATTTCTTAGGGTAAACCAGAGATGTATGAAGCGCGTTCTCTAGCGAAGGGAGAGAGTGAGGTCAGGCAAGCAGCAATAATTAGATGCGACGCATCTCTTGCTCTGAGGCATGTCCCTCCTGCGTCGGCGTCGGCGGCGTCCGCACGCCACCTGCGCATGCGCGACTCTCCTCCGCTCTTCTCTCCGACAGCTGTGCGCAACACTCTCACTCCGTCTCATTATCATAAACAACAGCTGCGTGTGCGCGCTTCGCTCGCTTCACTCCGCTCCCGTCGCGCAAGTGCGCGCATGCGAGACTCTCCTCCGCCGTCTCCTCTCCTTCAGACGCTGTGAATATGAAGCGGTTAGGGCGCTGCGGCGGTTCAGTCAGCGCTCGCTCTCGTTCGACTCCGCGTGACTTGCTTGACGACTTCCTGCTTGGCTTGATTCTTCCGAACAAGACGTGGTGGAAGCGACGGTCCCTTCAGCGGGTGGGCTGACACAATCCAATACCAGCGTCAGCGCAAGAGAATCAACCCAATGGAAACGCCAATTGAACCCCCCGATGAGTCGCTTCATATCAGGGTTCCCTCGCGGGAAGATGGGCGTAATTTTTGTTACGCGCCGAAGTCCCATACAGCAGGGTGTCTTCGAGCGTCGCCTCAAACAAAACAAAATTCTTCTGAAGCTGAAAATCGAACCCTGAACGTTATCTCATGCCCGACGACGCCTAATCCAACCGAGCGAACACGAAGCGTAGGGGTAAAGTACACTCTGTTTGCCCTAGTCCTAATTAACTACCAGTTAATGAAGACTAACAACGCATGAATGAAGCAAATCTGTGTTACTGAGATTACGGCACGTCAGGTTATACGGAGTTTTGTATTCTATGAAGATGAATGAGCTCGAAGGTTGCGTGAAAGGAGCGCCCGGGCTCGTTTCCGCGAAAGAGAACCACCCTGGCGCATTCATCTCCGCTCGCCGATGGGGACATCCGAAACCGCGGACCAGCATTCCCTCTTCCGGATGGAGCGCACTGCGCACGCTACGCGGCGAGTGTGAGCGCGCTTCGTTGTGACACCGAGGCGGAGGATGCGACAGTGATGGAGCGGTCAACGTAGAGCGGTCGTCGCCTCGGCTCGGCGATGCGATGCCGCCAAACGCCGGCCTCCCCCGGCGGCCAAGGACGGAGTCGCGCATCTAACGGAACGGAGCGGCGGTGCACTTGCATTCTTCGAGTTGAACAGTCGGTGCTCTCGTCAAACTAATCCAAGAACCTCTGGGATCGGCGAAAAATCGCCACATAAAAATATTGCAAGGGGAGGCGTGCTGGAGGACTGCGCATTAGTTCAGGACACATTGTTTATCCAGCTGCGTCGACTAAAATACTGTTACAGGTAAGAACGCTCGGCCCCCACAAAAAGTGCAGCGGTGGCTCAGAGGTACAGCACTCGCCTCGTATGTGGGAGGTACCGGTTTCGAATCCTGGTAACGCCGGGCACCCACACGTTTCTTTAATGTGTGCAGCGTCCCTGGTCGAGTGCCGACCCCTGAAAGGGGAGTTCACGCCTGGAAAGTTTACCTTCGCGAGAGGCCCCTGACCCTTGTCCATCTGGCGGGTCCCCGGGCCTTCTACAACACCACAGTGCCGGGGGGTGAAAGAGTCTGGCGGTATGTCCTGCCACAGGCGGTTGCGAGCTGAGCGTCCACCGTGGCTGTGGAAGGCACCATGTGCATTCGTGTGCCTTGGTGGCGCCGGGCACCTGCCGGTAAAATAGGTACAAGCGAGTACCCGGCGTGGCGCTCGGTCCTTGTGTGGAACTACAAGGCTTGGGAAGTTCACCCGGCTTGCACAGGAAATCGGCCCTATGGAAAGGGGCGGCTACAAAAACGCAGGAACTTTTTTGTTCATTTCTCGTTATGACTAGTGCAATAATTCTGTGGTGTGAGGGTTGTGCTTAGTGTACAAACAAATATTCGGCCGACCCCTAAAAATATATAAAAAAGATGGAGGGAAAAGAGCTCGCTTGTCGTCGCAAGATCTCATACTAAGCGGGAGGAGTCAGTACTGCTTAATTCTACGCGTGTACAGGGCGTCATCTACTCTATCCAGCAATCCTTCAAATAAATAGAGCAAGCCAGATGACAATAACCGAAGTCTGAAGAAGTGCAATAGCAAGCAGCACCTCACGACTTTCTTTCGTATAGGGTGTTGTGGGCGTTGTAATGCCGACGTTGCTATTCCCAGTGACCTTGTATATTCTAGTATTCCCCATGGTTTATTAGGGCTCGAAGCTTTTGTATCACGTGTTTTTTCGTTGCCAGCATCTGCGTATGGCGGCCTACACAAGGGTCGCCGAAAATTGAAGTTAGTTTCACGTAAGCCTTCGCTTTTTACCCGCCCGACTCTCTTATAAAAGCTTATAAATAGTAGGGATGTTTTTTTATTGCTGGAGCTATAGACGGGTCATGTCAGCACAAATTTCACGTCGCTCCAAAGAGGCGCGCTGATCTGTCAACAGAGGAAGCGACGGAGAGCGCCGAGCGACAGAGCGGAGAGAGCGTGTGGAGAGAGTTGCCTTCTCGAAAGCTCCTTCATAATGGTATCGACGTTGCCAGGGAAGCGTCTCGATGGGTCCCATGACTCCCGCCACCATGCTGCGGAACGGAGTGCGCAGCCTAAGGGGGGCAGCAAAACAGGACGCCGGAGGAGGGCATCGGGCTGAGTTCGCTATTGGGAGAGGGAAGAGGTAATCATGCGGGTCCACCAATGGATCGTAAAGTAAGGTTTGAGCGGCCTCTTTGGACTCGAGCCATGCGGCGTAACGTGGGAAGGCTCTGCCCGTGCAGAGTACACGCGCCTTAACCACTTCGTTCAGGAAACAAAACTAAGAGTTTTAACCTGGCCAGATATGCTTGGGCATGCGCAAAAGGAAACCGACGTTGCTATGGAGCAACCTTTTCTATTGTGGTGTTGTTGGTCCACGTCCACAATATATCTTGTTCTAACGTCATAACTCTTCGAAAAATGGTCTTATTTTCCTTAGTTGGACTTGTTCCACGAAAAATTAGTTTATTTTAATAAAATAAAATGTAAAAAGTACTGGCAAATACAATAATCAGCAACACCTGCAGGTAATTAATTCGCGATTTTTTTACAGCCCGCATTGAGACCTGCCACTTCTTCAGTATGCGCTATTATAGAACCACACGGACCCGCCGCGGTGGCTCAGGGTATCTAAGTCGTTGTGCTGCTGAGCACGAGGACGCGGGTTCGATTCCCGGCCCCGGCGGCTGCTTTTCTGATGGAGGCTAAAAGCAAAAAGGCCTGTGTGTACGAGATGTCGGCGCATGTTAAAGATCCCCAGGTGGTCAAAATCAATCCAGAGCCCTCCACTATGGCGCGCCTGATCGCCTGCGTTGCGTCGGCGCGCTAAACCATAGAATCAATTAGTCAAAAACTACACAGGGAAGGGCAAGATAAATTGCATAAAATTCAAAGACCCTCGTACCGAATCGGGTGACGGTTCCTTATTAGCGTCTGAAAAGGTTAGAAAACCACAGGCAGTCCACATAAGGTGGATCGACACATTCATTCATGCGCTTCGATTCCATTTGTTGAGGTAACTGGCGGAAATACTACGTTTTTTTCATTTGCTGCCTAGTATTTCAAGTCTTCAACGCGGTAATGGTGTCACAAGCACTCCAATCTAAATTGACGGTTCATAATGGTAACCATGTATACGATATAAATTCGGTCACAAAAAAATCACCTTCGAAATATCTTGACAACCGTGTCTGCGTTGACCCGTAATGACGTTGCCCAAACTTAATCTTCTTAATGTATATAAACATGCACAAACAGCGCACGTTCCCGACATTTACCCTTCTTTCGCACAGCCCTAACACAAAAAAAAAAATCCCCCCACCTCCCCGAAGGTGATCGTGCGGAAATTCGAATGCATTGGGTGCACCGAATTCTTCTTTGCGGTATCGTTGCCGCGAGGGATTCGACTTCACCGACTTCCATCGCTATCAAGGCGCCAGTCGGCAAGCAGTCACGGAGAGAGGCGCGCGCTCCCTGCATTTATATGCGCAGCGAGCGGAGAGGGGTACGCGGAGAGGAGAGAGAGACTCGCGCCAGCCCGCGCTCGAGCTCTCTCTCCGCCCCGAGCTCCGCGATGCGAGCGCCCTCACACGCCGAGCGCGCTCCTCCTCTCCCCTTGCCCTCCGCTACTCCGCACCTGCTCCGGTTGCTAGGCGCGCGCCACAGCTGTTGCTAGGCGCACGCCGCTCAACGACGCAAGACGACCCGCGGCTAAGAAATGCATTCGCATTTAAAAGGTACTAATGGAGTTGCTACGCAGCCTCAGCCAACGTTTATAGAACCAAGGTCAGTTTTAAAACTCTCCGCCTCCTCCATACCAGCAATACGGCGCCCGAGCGACCCACAGCGCCAGGTGGCGTCGCCGTCGCAACCGGCTCCCTTCAGCCGCTGGGGAAGCACGAGCGAAAGCAGCGCGGGCCGCATCTGTACTGCCGTTGCGAACTTAATCGCGAAATATGCCGATCGCCGTGTTTATAACCTTTTGTTTACGCTTGTAAGTGGTAAGTCTAGCCACATGTCACCGGAGCTACGGCGCTCAATCGGCGACAACCATTGCGCAGTAGCCGCTTGCATTTCAAAGGCCGCGCGGCTTTGTGGCTGCACTTCCGCGTTCGTTTAGAGCATCGTCTGCCATTTCACATTACATAATTTACGTTTCTTGTTGAGGCGGCTGCATATTCTAACCTTCTAGGCAGGAAATGTGGCTGGTGCGGTATGCATTAGTGAAGGCTGGCAAACATTGTCATCATTTCGTTAAAAAAGCTCTATCGGTTTAATAAAAGAACCAAAAAGGGGATATTTTTTTAGTTTCAAGGTAAGGAGATATTTTCACGGGATATCCCTCTTGGCGAAAAGAATAGGCTGTCAAGTATCAGTTTCGCGTGGTGATGGGGCCGAGAAGGGAATCAAGACGAAGACAACGATCGCAGTGCGCCCGGCACAAACCGTATCTCTGTGTCTCCGCTGCAGTGCCTAGTAGCTCTGTAAATAGTGCAAATACCGCTATTATAATCTCGTCTACTTCGTGCCGGTAAATGAGATTATAGTAACTGTATTTACGCTATTGACAGAGCTTCTAGGCACTGCTGCGGAGACAGCAGCTGACCGAAATAGTTACTTCTTCCCCGATTGAAACACTTTTAAACGAAAAGAAGCTATCCCTCTATTTTCTGAAGAACAACAACAACAAAAAACCAACATAACTTCTATTGTAATCTCTGCCAACATTCTTTCGCTAGCTCGCCAATGGAAAACGAACTCCTTCCATGTCTCTCACCGAAGGTTTACTGCTCGCTGCCAGCACGTCTAAAGGTCTAAATTTGCAGCACTTTCTTCGGCTGCACCGTAAGCGCTTTATTTGGATTTCTGTGCAGACGAGGTATGTGCAACAATCTGCATGTTTCAGCGTGGAAATTTCTTTCTATTTGCCGGCGGCTTGGATAGGTAAAGAAGAAGGTTTGGAAATATTTGCGGGACGGCTCCTTCGACGAGGCTCCACTTTCCTCACTCAGTTTCTACTTTTTCACTGTTAATTAAGTGGGTGTAGCTCTTTGCTATGTCCTCAGGGCAAAAATTCACGCCACACGCGCGATTTGGCTGAGAGGTTTCGGTCAAGACACGCATTGGCACGGTACGATATATCTACACGAAGGCCGAAGTAACTTGAAGTGCGAGAAAAGCGCCTTTGGGTTTGGTTTCCCCTGTAACCACGCGTGCTACCGGGGACACAACACGCCGGCATGGTGCTCACCTAACCATCTACAACTGGAGTGCGCACGCACGCACGCGCACGCAAGCACGCACGCGCGGAGACGCTAGCCGCACAACGGCAGGTGTATCCCTCAGAACGTGCTGACCTCAGCTGCCTCCTCAGCCACCCGGTGCTCCGCGCGGGAGCCGGGTGCGACTGCAGCGCCATCAATACGGCTTGGTGCGGCGGCGCCGGGAAACACTTCGAAGTTTTACAACTGACCTTGGTTCTATAAACGTTGGCCTCAGCCTAGTATACATAAGAACCCTGTGTCAGCCCCCGAGAGATCCCTGAACCACTAACTAAGAATTTGATGACTGTACACAAAAGTAAAAAAAAGTAAAAATCTAGAGGCCTTCCAGTTTTTTGAAGATTGAAGACCAGCGAAGCTGTATTGGTGGATAAGTATTTTGAGTTATGTATGGTGAATTACTATATTGATCGAAAGATAACTTTCTTACAGTTAATTCTAAAGCACTTCTCATATAGTTTATTTCGGGATAGGCTCGGTAAAACAAGAGTTACAGCCGTTTTTTTTTTATATAACCATACTAATTCCGTATACACGACCGTGTATCACAGAGGCAAACTTTGGAGGAGATTCCAAAAGCTTCGAAAATCTGACACCACGTGGTGTCCAAAATTGAAGACCTTTTTTCTTTCCTTCACCATTCTCGCCCTACTTGGCAGGGCCCAAAGCCGCTCTTGCCAACGCGCCTCCAATGGTCCCCCTTGCTTCTAGTGAATTATGCCGAATTATGATAAAAATACAGGGGTGCCGTTATGGTCAGAACGTCCAAGGAGTTATTGGATCCGAGGAGTCAGAGGATCCACTAGGTCACGCCATGCCTGAGTCAAGGTTTCCAACGAGTGAACAGATCATCCGAGTCACTACATTCAAAGCGCCAACAGGTCTAATGAATCAGTACATCCATCCGAGTCTTTACATCCAACTCGTCCCTAGAGCCAAAGAGTCATTACATCCAACGCGAAGAACCGCACGTGCTTGTTTTTCTTGGGGTTGGCTGCGAATTGAGTTCTGAATTTTTAGTTTGTTTTTGGCTTAATCGCGTGAGGATGTTGCATAAGATAAATCTTTTTGATTTTGTTCGTTTGTTTTACAATTTCAGCAGTTTTTATTTCTTTTTGCTTCGTCAGCGACTATGCGGTGTATTAATGCAACCAAAGCAGAAGAGATCGCCATCGCCCTAGCAATGGCCGAGCCGTGGGGTGACACCGTCCTAAGCGATTCGCTAGAAGCCATCCTAAGCCTAGTGAACGGCCGGACCAGTGGCAAGGCCGCCAAGATAATCGAACGAATGGTTGCGCAGGAAGAAAGAAGAGTGGAAGTAAGGTGGATCCCTGCACGCGGGTGAATGCTCTCCGAATACACCCAACCACAATGAGACGGCCCACAGGGAGGCGCGCGCTATTACTCACCGCGCTCCCAATGTGGAGAGTCGTCCCGAATGCGAATGGTGGTCGGAGACCAAGGACCGAGCGATAGGCTATGGCGAAACACTCAAGAACATGCGGCTTTCGAGACGGGCCTACCCGCCGCCACATCGGTCGCTGGGTCGCGAGGAAGCGGTGTGGCCAACAAGACTCCAGACAGCGTCGGTCACATCACCGGCAGCGTTACATCAGATGTTCCCGGACGAATAATCCGAGGCCCTGTGCACTGTGTGCAAGAAGGGACCGGCCAAACGGTGGCACGTTATGTGTGACTGTGCCACCGAACCGGATAGTGCCAGTTTCGAGATGTATCAAGCGAAACTTCAAGGAGCCATCGAGTCAGCCTGCGAGATAGATAAAAAATGGGCCATCCAGCACATCTTTACCGCGCTTGAAAGGCATGGGCTCCGAAAAGGAGCTAGTGCTCAGTAGGGCTGCGAAAGGGGATGCAACGTTAGGCCGCGTTGAGGCGGAGCCGTAAATCGGCCCCCGCCTACTCCAGGATCTTTGTCAATAAAGTCTTTTCCAATCCAATCCAATCATTGGTAAATAAGATACATCTTTGTGATTTTGTACGCTCATATTCCAGTTTTTTGTAGTTTGATTTTGTTGTCATTTCCTTTTTCTTTATAAAAATTTTAACGACCACCGCGCTTCACTGGGACGGCTTAACAGCCCACAGGAGGCAGGCTCTCCAGGGTTAACGCGGCGATTACGTGATTATACGTTGTAGCCCCTTGGCCAGCGTGAACAATGCTTTATGCTACCCTCTACTATATAAAGATGCTTTTATTTTACTATTTTCCACTAATAACTGGTTCATGAACCATCTGCGCTCTTCAGATCCCTGAGTGCGAAAGCGAAAAAAAAAATAACAGCAAGATTTTTTGCGCCATTGAAGTCTGACTGATTTTGTACAGACCACGATAAGGTTTGAACCACGAATCGGATAGGCAGAGATCGCACAACTAGAAAAATAAACAGAGTGCATACCTAAATGGTCAAAAATTGCAGTTTCGGTAATTGGTTTTAGCCTAAAGGAGCCATGAAAACAAAATATGTTTGTTTTATTCAAAAGATTTTGTGTTCTATAGTGCCCCCAGAGCTTGTCCGGAAGCAAAAGCTGCTTTATTCACTGCGAAATTAACCACGTTAGGCTAAAATTTTGATTTTCGCGCCATTACGTGTGTTTGAACGACGTTTGCAATGACATCAATGCAATGACGTCTTTCTGCTAAACTTGGAGTGGAGCGGAATGGCGGGACTCGACTCTTCTCCACCCAAGTAGTGTCCGACCGTGGGATCGGAGACTTGCTTACTGTTAGTCAACCTAAACGACGCAACCACACCGCGGCAATCCATTTTCTGCCTTTGGTTTGTTTGTGAGCGCATTTAAACCTGGCTTGTTTTGTTCATGGAGACAATAATCGTTTCGTGAAACATGGTGCTCGCTCGGCAAATACGGTCACGGAAGTCATCGTCACTTGCGTGAATCGGCCAGTGTCGTCGGAGACAACCCGAAAGCCCCGCAGTGCAGTGCATCTAAACGAAGCATAGTGCGCGCAGTACTACAACCAGCAGTACGCATCGGTACTTCTATGTTTACGTGTGCTTTCGTAACTTCCACTGTGTGTCCCACCATTCTTACTGATATAAAAAGAATGAGCCATAAATTTAAGCGCAAATAGCTCGTTCTGCAAGCTTATAAGCTCTGCCTAATTTGCGTTTGCTTTTTCCGGCCTCCGCCAATCGCAGAGCTGGCTGGTATGACTTCATGGGCTCAGTTGAGGGAAATGAGCTAGTGCGTCGCATGGCCACTCCCTTTTTCCTAATTACACAGCTTATTTGAGCGACGTTTGCGTTTAAAGTGGTGTCAGCATGATTCTAACGAGCAATCTTTTGAATAAACCAAACTTGCATTTTGCTTTCATGGCTCCTTTAAGCCGTTACTCAGCTGACAGAAACAGCTTGTGATATTAATAATTCAATCAATGATTGCAGCTTTTACGATGGGCCTCGTGGTTTCTAAAAATCATGTTATAGGGAGGAAATGCGTCTAAAGCTCTGACAAATTCTGCACAGGTGGCGTTTAAAAGTTATCGTCGCAATAACCTGTATGAATGTTGCCTTCTCTAATATACGAAGCATACTGCCTAAGCGCGACAGACTGCATGGTTCAGTCGAAGATGTAGGAGGGGACATTGTCGTACTAACGCAAATATGGTTACATGAAGGCATACTCGACAACAAAATCTTCCCTTCCAACAGGAACTTCACTTTCTACGCCATTATCAAACTAATCGTCGGGATGCAGGCATTCTCATAGCTGTTAAAAACACTATATGATCCTCGGTTATCACGCATGACGACACATTTGAAATAACCTAGGTGCGAGTCCCGATCATAGCCTTGAAGGCAAATTTTGGCACCTCTTACCGGCCGCTTGACTGCGTACCTGGCTTTTCCAACCTCCTTTCAAATTTATTCACCCACATTAAAGAGAAGTTCTCGGAAGCCCCCAACTTTCCCTTCCGTGACTTTAATTTCCCTCAAATAAACCGGTCTTTATTCATTGACTCTAGGGTTTGACGCGCCGAAGCAATGCAGGCACGAGGCGCGCCGTAGTGGAGGGCTCCAGATTAATTTTGACCACCTTTAACGTGCGCCGAAATCTCGTACACACGGTGGTCTTTGCTCTCAGCCCCTAGTGCATCCCCGGCCAACGAATCTAAGCAATTTCTCGATATGACGTTAGATTTTAACATACACAAAGCTATAACGTAACCCACAAGAGGCGATAACACTTTAGATATTCTTCTAACATGAAGTCCGGATGACAAAAACCGCACAACAGTACTCCCCGGATTCAGCGACCGTAACCTTATCTACCATTGCATATCTCTACCACTGATTAGCAGGTCGCCTACTGAAAATCCATAACTGATTACAAACGGGAAAATTTTTACGCTATCAACGAGAAACTTGGTTTTTTTGTTGACAGTTTTGGCGAATCGTTTCAAAAACGTTCACTAAATGCCAATTGGAAGATATTCAAAAACACAATCTCAACTTAGAAAAACAGAATATTCCAACAATTCGCGTGAGATCGGATTCCAATACCATTTGGTTCAACAAACAATTGAAGTCTCCTAAATCGAAAAAAGACGCTTTTACAGGACCGCCAGTCAAAGCAATAACCCCGTAACATTGGGAAAATATCCCCTGTGCGCCAAAAATGTATTAGGTACTAAAAAAAGCTTAAGATAAATATTTTTCAGGTGACCTACTATCTATCCTCCGCTCAAATCCGACTAAATCCTGGCGTATGCTCTCTCAGAAAAGTCAAAGTAACAACATAGAATTTCTAGATCCAGACGGTAAAACAATAGACACAAAACACGTTGTAACCGCCTTAAATGCCTAATTTTCTTCTGTCTTCTCTCCATATAACATTACCCAGTCAACACGACTGCATACCCGTTCCCCTGCCGCTGTATCCTCAGAAATAGCATTTAACCCTGAAGAAATCGGTGAACTAATAAATGCTCCTAAAATATTGTCACAAAGACAAAAACGACGCAGTTGTCTTGAAAGAAAAAACAAGTTTATTGGAGCGAACTTGTGCTCCCTTAACAACTCAATCAATACAGTGGCGGCGAAGCAGCAGTCAACCAAGTCAAGTGCGAAGGCGAGTCGAATACCGCGACGTCTGCTCTGTGGACATTTATCTCTCGGCGGGAGGGTTTCTCGAACCGTCGAATTGCATCCATAGGACTGCAGATCAAAGAAGGTTATTCTAGGGTTGCGACGTTAGTTCGGAACACTATCCCTATCAAAGGGGGTAGCACGTGCAGCCTAAAGAATGGAACACGCGCTTCACTTGGCCCACGGATAACACAGATAACACAGCCCGGCGCAGCTGGTCGGCAAAAACAAAACATAAATAAACGAACCAAATGCATGGTTTGCTGCAATATCTTCAGAGCCAGGAAGTGAACAAATAACCCCCAAACATTTAGTAAATACCGTCGCAGCGATTAGTCAGATTCTTTGGCTCATCTTCATCGAGTCCATTGAAACAGGTGAAGTTCCAGACGATTAGAAGATAGGCCAAATTGTCGCGATCTTCAAAACAGGAGAACGACCCAATGCAGCAAACTATCGCCCAATTTCCCTGACTAGCATATTCCATCTGAATTACTGGAACACATATCCTCTCATATCGCGACTCACCTTGAATCAATAAATTTCTTCAATACTCCGAAGCACCGTTTCCGGAAGCACTTCTCATACGAGACCCAATTAGCCGAATTTACCCACCACCTACCACAGAGCATACATGATAACCTTCAGTTTGATGTCATATTTCTAGATTTTTCCAAAGCTTTTGAGCGAGTACTTCATTATGTATTGCTTAGCAAACTTTGTTCACTTGATATTCAACCGAATATTATCTCTTGGGTTGAACACTTCCTCACTAACCGTAATCAATTCACCTCTGCTAATAATTCTAACTCCTCTTCAACTAACGTATCATCAGGAGTCCCTCAGGGCACAGGCTTATCACCTCTTCTATTTTTATTAAACATAAACGACCTTCGAACAAACATACAAACAAAACTTAATCTATTTGCCGACGACTGCGTCATATACTGCGCCATTCAAAACATTAAAAACAGTACTAACAGAGCTCAACACCATGAGTCTTGGAATTATAGTATGGTGCCAGAACTCATCAATGCTGTTAAACTTAACCAAATGCAAATCGATGGGATTTTCACGTAAGCGCACCCCTGTTCATCATAGCTACTTTATCAATTCGCTTCCTCTCGATTCGGCTTCGTCATACAAGTATCTCGGAGTGCAAATATGCCCATCGCTTTCATTTGCGCTGCACGTGCAGTCCATCTCCTCCGATGCTCTGCGCACAGTTGGTTTCCTGCGCCGTAATCTAAAATATGCATCTACTGATGCTGAAAAACTAGCATACTTAACATATGTACCCCCAAAGCTCGAATACGCATCGTCAATTTGGAATCCATCCCATGCATTCCTCGCTAATGAACTAGAACCAGTCCAAGACTGCGCAGCTCGCTTTATATCCTCACAGTTCTCCAGAGAAATCAGCGTCACCGCCCTAAAACACTCAATTCAACTGCTATCTCTCGCGTCACGCTGCCTCGTCTCGCGCCTATGCCTCCTTTCACAGTTTCGTTTTGCTCCCGCAATCAAGACACGAACTTTTAAAGCACCCTAACAGAACTTCTTCCCGCATTAACCATTCTAACCCCATTTCACGAATCAACGGCCCTACATCCGCAATGAACGACTCCTTTTCCACCCATGCAATAATACTCTGAAATCACCTCCCTCCACCATTGTTGCCACACCTTACCGCACATCATCCCAAGTAAAACTGGAATTCCACTTTGAATCCATCCAATAGACCCGCCGTGGTGGATCAGTGGCTAAGGCGTTGTGCTGTTGAGCCCAAGGACGCGGGTTCAATTCCCGGCCGCGGCAGCCCTTTTTTGATGGAGACGAAAAGCAAAAACGCCTATGTGTACGAGATTTCGGCGTTCCAGGTCCCCAGGTGGTACAAATTAATCCAGAGCCCTCCACTACGACGCCCCTCATGGCCTCCGTTGCGCCGGCGCGTTAAACCCTTAAATGAATCAGTCAATCTATCCGAAACCTCGTGACTGTAGATATATTCTACCAGCGTACTGTATGCATATTTTTTTGCGAAGTTGTATGTGCTCTTCAAACTTTAATTCCAAGTTCAAACGTTTTTTTTTGTTAGTTTGTTTTGTGTCATTCTTGACCAAACTGCCACATGCGTATTTTGAACTGCAATGTGTATAATTTGCACACATTGACTTGTACACCCTGACAGAGTATTTGTTTCCCCTCCCACTTATGTAATGCCCTCGGGCCTAGGCAGTAAATGGAGTGAAATGAAATGAAATAGAGAGCGTATCACAGTAGCGGGGAGATTTGGGACACCCATTTATTCAGATAAATAAATATGATCACCCGTGGTCAGCACTGGACCAATGACCTTAAGTCTTGGAAACGTGCGGTTTCGCCCAAAAAAACAGAAGAAGGGAGAAAAAACTCAGACGCAATATGACTCACCCTCTAAAAATCTATATCATCAAGCACAATAGGGCCTTTGAGTACTCTATAAACGAATGCGTAAGCTTGCTGTTGATATATTATGTATGATAATTGCATTCCTTGATTGGTTGATTGCATTCCTTGATTGGTTGATTGCATTCCTTGATTGGTTGATTGATTCCTTGATTGGTTGATTGATTGATTGATTGATTCCTTGATTGATTGATTGATTGATTTATTGATTGATTGATTGATTGATTGATTGATTGATTGATTGATTGATTGATTGATTGATTGATTGATTGATTGATTGATTGATTGATTGATTGATTGATTCATTCATTCATTCATTCATGAATCAAACTGTTATTCGGGGAAGGGGAAAATTGCGGTAATAATAAAATGCCCTTGGGGTCGCTTCACCATAATTGTTCTTGCTAATCATGTCTAGGTATAACCTTCAACTCCGCGTCCTCTCAATGTGGGTTTATAGAATACACCTTTCAGAAATGGCCTGTACAAAAGGTCTTGTACCGAGAAACTTTGGCGAAATGATCAAAAACGTTCGATGAAGCGGCCGCTGGGAATTCGAATTCTATAAATGGCGCTTGATATACGTCCAGGAACAATTGCGCAATCCGCCCCCCTGCTGTTTCCTGTTTTACTCGTCAGCGTTATCTTACCCGCGAGTGCGCTTTAAGTTGTTGTGAGTATTTGCTGAAGGCAATTTTGAAAATCTCAATTTGCGGCTGAAGTATCGCGACAACAAAGAAGGCGGCTCGCCGTAAGAATTTGAAAACCTTAGGGTGGCTCGAAACCCTGAATTTGTGCTGTACAGGGCTAAAACTTATCTGTGAGTGCGCTTTGAGTTGTTTTGGGCATATCGCAGAGGCCTCTTTCGAAAAACTCTACTTGCAGAGCTAGTACCACCGCTAGTATCGTGAAACAAATAAGAAATCAGGGTCCACGGCCGAAAAACTTTGGGTGCTAAAGGAACCCGCAATTAATGCTTCACACTACTATAATTTTTACCCGATAGTGCGCTTTAAATAGTTTTAGGTATTTCACGAAGGTATTTTACAAAACCTGGTTCCGTTCAAGAACTACGATTTTTAATTTGCTCCCTCCCATTCAGTTTTGCTCGCCGTCCCGGGCTGCCACCGAAAGAGTGCGTTAGTCGACTTCGAAGGCGCGTGTCCCCGAAACTGGGGCGTGGTTATGTAGTGCTTACAACGTCACTGTGAACTAATCGTGACAAGTAAATTAGACTTGGGGTAATAATAGAGTCATCTCAGCGACAAATTTCAGCATAATTTTTCTAAGATACCTATGTGATGTTGAAATCTACAGACCATTCTGCACTAGCTCTGTAGCGAGCGCGTGCGATTCTTTGTCGGCACGACCAGATAGAAGCTGGTAGTTTTAATCAGAACCCAGCGACCGACAGCCCTGCTGTAAAAAAACTTTCCCTTCCCTTCCTAAAGGTAGTTGAGAGAAGCGCGTATACTTTCTGATATCAAAACTGCGTCAGAAGTGCTTCAAAACCTTTGATAAAAATGCGTCGAACCTTCACTAAAAGTGCGTCCAATCGATCGTTAAATATTCGGAGACCCGACTCACTAACGAAGAAAGAATGCACGCGAGGATTTGTGTGCGCTAACTAAACGCTTCTACGAACGATCTAAATTTTTACCTTTATTACTGTATACCTGCCCTTTTCGAAATTATTCGTGCATATGGGCTGTTCCAGTCAGTAAAGTTTCCTAAGATTACAGCTTCCAGAAGTATGATGATGATTGTAGGGTTTAACGCGCCGATGCAACGCAGGCGATGAGTCACGCCGTAGTGGAGGGCTCCGGATTAATTTCGACCACCTGGGGATCTTTAACGTGCGCCGAAATCTCGTACACACGGGCGTTTTTGCTTTTCGCCTCCATCAGAAAAGCGGCCGCCGCGGCCGGGAATCGAACCCGCGACCTCGTGCTCAGCAGCGCAACGCCTTAGCAACTGAGCCACCGCGGCGGGTAGCTTAGAGAAGTAGTGTGCTGAATCTGGTATTCAGCAACCAATATGATTTTGTTCAGTCGGTTATACCATTACTAGGAATTAGCGATCTGAAGTTGTAACTGGCACATTAATGTGCAGGCGGGTCAAAAATAGTAGACCATGCCCACGAAACATTTATTTATATGGCAAGGGCAATTGTGAATCCTTGAGTGCAGAATTTAGTTCTTTCTTTCCGTCCTTTGTGGACTACAGCCAATACCTGGATATAGAGATCTTATGGACCACATTTAAGGATAAAATTATTTTATTAACAACTAAGCTTGTCCCACCCAAAAGGCCGAAACAGCGCGTCAATAAACATTGGATGACAAAAGAGCTACGTACGTCCATAACAAGAAAGGCTAGAGTGTAGAAGGCATTTAGACGAACACAAAGCCCCAGCGTATAGGCTAAACTAAAGGAATTTAGTAGGAAGCTGAAAACGACCTGAAGCTTTCAAAACACCGATATTTACCATCCCTAGCTGATAGAATGAAGAAAAACCCCAAAGAAGTATGGCGCTGTATCATAACTAACAAGAAGGACGCCGTTGGCATTCCTGCTATTACGGATTTCAGGTAATTACTGGAAGATAATCTCAGAAAGGCCGAGTGCTTAACGCATATTTTTATTCAATGTTTTCAGCTCAAAATCCCACTTTAGTGTCGTATTCACTTACACAATCGCCAGATATGAATGACAGTGTTATTACCGAGCAGGGTGGGATGTCATAACTCAGTAATCTTAATCCACACTCCACGCATGGCCCTGATGGTATCTCAAACCCCATTTTAAAGCGCGGCGCAGCCGCAGTAGCTTCTTTCTCTGTTTTAATTTTCAATGTCTCGCTCCAAATTGAAATGCAACCTTGTGATTGGAAAGGTGCAAATGCCATACCCATGCACAAAGCTGGGGACCGGAATCAGGTACGCAATTATAGACCGGTATCTTCAACGTCAGTCTGCTGTAACACACTTGAGCATATTTTGTACTGGTCTATCATAAAACATTCTGAAGGAAATAATTGCTTTTCGACAGCTCAGCATGGTTTTCGCTCTGGTTTATCGTGTGTGACCCCACTAACTGAGTTCATCCATGATGTTGCCTTTTCTTTCGGTCAGGGCCTACAAGTAGACGCAGTATTTTTAGATTTTAAAAAGGCCTTTGACGTAGTTCCACATAACGTCTTGTTGCATAAGTTACCCCTTTTGAGAATCCCTAGTCACTTTCTTGGGTGGTTAAACAGTATCTTATTGCACGGGAGCAACGGGTAGTCACAAGTGCCACGTCATCATCACCCGTTGAAGTTCTGTCTGGCATGCCCCAGGGATCAGTTCTTCGGCCGCGGCTGTTCTTAGTTTTTGTCAATGATTTACCCAATGGTATCTAGTCAAATATCAGATTGTACGACGATGATTGCGTCTTGTACTACCCTGTCAAGAGTGTCGGTGATTCACGTATACATATATCTTACACGCAGATTTATTCAAAGTCTCAGATTGACGTGCGCAATGGCAGATAAATTTAAACATAGCAAAATGCTACCATGCAATTTTGACTACTAAGAAAATCCACTGCAATGTAGCTATCTTCTAAACAATAATTAATTACAAAGTGTACAAAAAGTGAAATATCTAGGTGTAACATTGAACTCTAAATTATGTTGGATATGCCATATTCATGTAAACCTGCAAGAGCTTCTCGGCTCTGATAATTTTCAGAGAAATTTCAAAAAGTTCGCTCAGCCACTAAAATAAACACTTTATTTCACCAACATTAGGCCCATTTGGTAATTCGCGTGCGCAGTGTGGGACCCATATACGGAAGTGCTGAAAGAGCAGCTAAAAATGGTACAGAAGCGTGCAGCCACATTTGTTACAGGTAACTTCAACTTTGATATAAGAAGCTCGGTCATCCGAGATAACTTAGGGTGGCAAACATTATTCTCGCGAAGAGAAATTTGTAGACTAAAGCTTCTCTATAAAATTAGGATAGGATCAACTGGAATTAACAAATATACTTACCTAAAAACGGCGAATTACGTGTCGGCACGAAGAGACAATGGCGAATTTTAGCTGGTCGTTTTGCGCGGTACGCTCCGCGCCCATAGCGAGCGGGCGCACCATTGCGCATGCGTGGCGCACTTGGCGGCGAACGGCATTGGCTGCGGTTGCGTTGAGCGGGCCGCCGGTACCGGAGCGGGCCGTCAAAGACGGTCAGCTAAAACTCTCTAGTTTCGAATAAAATAAACCGTACCAGTCCCGCATCAATTTATTTAAGTATTCCTTCTTTCCAAATACAATTAACGATTGAAACATGCTCCCGAATGAAATTGTGCGCTCACCAAATATTTTGACTGCTATTTAAAGTGTTTCCTAAAACTAACATTTGAGTTTGTGGCGTTTGACCATATATTGCTGCTGTGTTTTGAATTATGTTCTGTTGCTATATTCTGCTGTGTTCTGATTACCAAGACAAACCTGTACTCCCATTCTATAGCTTGCATTTGTATGATTACTTGTTGTTTTTGCGATTATTAAACCCCCCCCCCCCCTACAAAAATGCCCAGCGGGCGTTGTAGGCATTTGTAATAAATAAATAAATAAATAAATAAATAAATAAATAAATAAATAAATAAATAAATAAATAAATAAATAAATAAATAGTAAATAAAACGTCGTTCATGGAATGAAGGTATACTATTGTACTCCTGCTTCATTATCGATTGTCTTGTTTTATCTGGAAGCATTCCTTGTCCGCGATTTTCAAGTAACCGTTTTCACACAATTGAAGCCCGGTTTCACGCACGCGCCGTGTGCTCCGACATCTGATCAGAGCTTTTCGGTCGACCGGCAGGACTATGGGGAAATGCTTTAGTTTTTTGATACGACGTCGTCAGACCCACTGAGAAAACTTTCGCTTTAAAAAGTATTGGGCACAGAAATATCACTATTCTGCTACAAGACAACGCCAAAAATAAAACAGCCGTTTTATACCCTACTACGCAATTCAATTTTTGGCGCCCACTGTTCGGGCCGGAGCTTTAGAGGCTGTAAAATCTTTCTGATGACATCGCAAAAATACTTCTAATGTATCGTCCGCAGTTTAAACATTCAGGAAGAAGCACTAAGCATTTGGTTTCGCGAAATAAATTAGCGAGGACAAGTTACCGTGATGGCTTGCTAACTACATTGTTGCAGGATACAGCCCCAGGGTGTTTAGAGGTTTCAGAAGCTCTTCAAATAATTTAACTAAAGCGAAATCGCCTTCCATTGCACTCAAGCTCTAAAACGGGTGACACCGCCCAGAGAAACTGCAGCGACTCCCAAACGGAGTGTAGCAGACGACAACGGCACGAGTCCAGTAGCTGACGTCAAGAGTAATGGGGCGCCTATAAAAGGTCTCAGCACCAATAAGAACAAAAATTAGGATTTCACTGTAAAATCACAGAAGGCACAATTTAAAGAAGCCTACTGTGAGCACTTATGTTTCAAAGGCAGCCATTCTCACCAGATGCGCATTGTTGCATGACGTTAACTACTTAGTGGTCAATTGTAGAGCGAAAGAAACACACGAGACGAAAAAAATGCACACGGACGAACGTCCGTGTGCACACTTTTCGTCCTGTGGGTTTCTTCTGCGCTGCATTTGACCACTATGAATTACCAACTAGCCCAGTCTACCGCTATACAAAGTTAACTACTTCTTGGATTCCTATTGTGCAATTCAGGTTGACGCTGACGGACTGCAGATATTATTGTGTGCTTAACCTTCATTCATTTGTTATTAGCTGTGAGAAAGCGATGTTTTAATTGACCGCTCTGCCGTCCTTTAAATCCCTTGATATTTGAAATCAGGAATTGCGATGAGCTTTCGCTGCAGATATTCGGGGCCCTTATTGCAAGTGTTATCCAGGATGTCCAAGCAGGAAGATTATCGCCATTATCGCTTAAATATTTTTTGACCCACAGTTGTAACTTATCGTGCCAACTTTTTTTAAGTATCTCTTCTGAGGCATGGTCTACTATTTTTGACCCGCCTGCACATTAATGTGCCAGTTACAACTTCAGATCGCTAATTCCTAGTAATGGTATAACCGACTGAACAAAATCATATTGGTTGCTGAATACCAGATTCAGCACACTACTTCTCGAAGCTACCCGCCGCGGTGGCTCAGTGGCTAAGGCGTTGCGCTGCTGAGCACGGGGTCGCGGGCTCGATTCCCGGCCAAGGGGGACGCTTTTGTGATGGAGGCGAAAAGCAAAAACGCCCGTGTGTACGAGATTTTGGAGCACGTTAAAGATCCCCAGGTGGTCAAAATTATTCCGGAGCCCTTCACTACGCCGCGTCTCATCGCCTGCGTTGCGTCGGCGCGTTAAACCTCGCAATCAATCTTCCTTAGGTGCAACGATTTGCTCCCTTTAAAAAAATTTAAAGGGAGCATATCTGGAGCAATTTTGAAGTATCTCATTTGAACCTAAATTAAATTTTCTCGCTTTTGCAAAGCGGGCAGAGTCTTGGGCTTTTGTAGTGTGCATATGGCTGAAGAGGTTACGAACCGTATAACTGTCTGTGCAGTGTTGCTACTCAGCTCCAGCTGTTCCCATTATGCTCTTAATAATAGCTCGGCGACCGTTTTACTAGCTGCCCCTATTTATGCGAGAGCTAGTGAAAAAAAAACACAATGTTTGGCGCTTGGGCGTGCTCATTCTCTTGTATATACGTCGGACAAAAAATTCGAATCAGTGCCGAAGCCAACTTCCAGTTCAAGTAAACAAAAAGCTCCAAGATATCTCCACGACGCTAAATGTAAAAAATATTCCCGGCTAGATGGGCTGATGCTGTCCACGTGGGTGGTCAGGTGTAACTAAGTACGTAGCACACTTAGAGAGGGCTTTCAGCTATTCCCGTGTTACAATAGACAGGGCATTCAGCTTTCACCGTGTTACAATAGTTGGAATTACAATAGTTACATGCAAGAGAGCGTTAACGCTCTCGTGCATGTAGGACTCCTCTAAAGTTCTGCTGGCGATCGCTTTATTAAGACGGGAAAATGATAAACTCACCCAGCCTAAGTTGAACCCTTCAGCCGAAAGTAAGCGGTCGTTCTGTCAAAGAGTTCTTAGCACTGAGCGTGGGTTGTCGAGTTTCTGGATGTTTTAAGTGCCGGTGTCAGTAGCGCAAGAGCAGCACAGGGGAAAAGAACAAAGTCCGGGAAAAATATCTTTCTTGCTTCACAATGAGGCATCTGTATTGTCGTACTCAGAAAATACAAGCGTTGATTTAAACAAGATACACAAGACTGCTTTCTTGGGCGAGTTGGTTCATAGCTTTGAAAAAATTAAGAAAGAGCGCAATGGGCGAGGACAGAGAAACACAGTAGAAGGGACGAGGGCTTTTTTAAATACTTTTTGGAAATACACAATTAGCAGTAGGAGCTGCGGTGAAGATAAGGAGAAGGAGGAGTAAACTTTATTTCGCCTGGAAAAATAAAAGAAATAATGTTGACGCACTTTCTTTTCTACTTCTTCACCTCATGCTGGTAAATTTGCAATCTCCGCTTAGCTATACTCTCAAATATAGTTTTTCGCGCAATGTCTCAAACGTTTACGCAAACGTTTATGCTGTTGTACGCAAGTTTAGTAGCAGCACTTGCGCGCAAATCAGTACAACCGACGTACTGCAAGTATGAAGAGGAAAACTGGATTAAGTGTTATTTAATTCAGAGTAACCTTGTGAAAATTTTAGGTAATAAATGCGGGCGCTGTTTTTAGAAACACAGCACACTCGTAGTTAAAAAATTCCTCCGGAACTGGTTCATGATTGATTGCAGGGTTTAAAGCGCCGACGCAACGCAGGTGATGAGGCGCGCCGTGGTGCAAGACTCTGAATTAAATTTGACCACCTGGGGATCAATAGCGTGCGCCAAAATCTCGTACACACGGGCACTTTTCCTTTTTGGCCACCATTAGGAAAGCGGCCGCGCCAGCCGGGAATCGAACCCGCCTCCTCGTGCTCAGCAGCACGACGCCTCAGACACTGAGCCACAACGGCGGGTTCCTCCGGAACTGAAGACTGCTTACGTGCTTCGAAAATGCGAAAGCCTATAGCGATGGTCAATGACTACTGTAGCGTTAGTGTCACTAGATAAGGTATCAGAGTACCACCACTCAGGCACGCAAGGCAGCAACGGCGATCATTTTGGTGTTTATCAGTGTTGTGAGACCGCAGCTTGTACGGCCTAGCCGCTAACTTCGACCACCTCATTTGTTAACAAGATTGCCTAACATGCTGCAAAACGGCATCCCCGGTCACAGGTCTGCTGCTGAAATGCTGCTATACTCGGGTACAAGTTAAGTACGGCAAAGGAAGTCTCCGATGTACCTCATCGCCGCAGCCGCATGTTAGGTGTTACTCCGCGCGGCGAAACTAATGCGTTACTGGGAATATTTTGAACATGGCACGAGCCGTTTCCGTGACTTTTTGGACTTATTTTGCTTATAAACTACTGCAGCGCTACCAAAAACTACGTGAGAAAGGCCAGGCAATATCACTCATTCATTGCGATCTCTTTAACATGGAAGTGTTTTATTCCTGGATACACGAAGATTTCACTGACGTCATATCCGTCACGGAAATGACGCCAGTGCACTTTTAACGAAGCGACCCGCCTGCAGGACGTCACTCCACAAGCACACCCAAAAGACATCCGCCCACCTACAAATAATGCGCAGCTGCAGATTCCGCTGCACATTTCACTTTTGTGTTTTACCGATTCCTATGAGCGAGGAATCAACCACAATTTTTCAAAACGCGCGTGCCCGTTGATATCCGGGTCCCTCGCTTAGGCGCAGTGATACAGTACATGAGCTATTGCAGTTCTTTACTTGCTCCCGAGTATAGGCGCGCTATCTTTGATTCGCATTCGGAACGACGTGAGTCACGGGCAGCCGCAAAGCAGGGAGGACAAGCGAAGTGTACAACTGTTGACTGACTGAAAACGCATAAACAACAAAATGGCGGCGCCCATGAACCATCGAAGTACAAACAAATGTCACGTGATGCGAACTTAACAATGATCATGGCGGCGGCACGGAACAATAGGAGAAAAGTGTGCCAATACTCTGTAACCTTATCTAGTGACACTAGCGTTTGCGTCTCATTCTTCGCTTTTGTTTCTTCGTGTTCTTGCGCGAATTGCTCCGAGCGGTGGATTGGCCACCATTTACGTGGAAGTTTCCCCACTCTTAGAGCTGTCCCCCATGGGCACCTGTTCAACTCACGTGCCGTCACGTTGACCTGTCACGAAGCACGGACCAGGCTAATTGTTGTTGTCTCTCCGTCCGCACGTCGAATTAGCGCAGGCGCAACGCTTTCAGCTCCTGCTCTTAAGACCAGGGCTCAAATGCCACACGAACCGAAATGTGTTTTGGTTATTTATTTTCTCTTTACAGCGGCCACATCTTACTAAAACAGAAGAAGTAATACTCCGGAGGCTTCAAACAAACACCTTTCCTCACCCAACTTGGCTACATCGGATGTACCCCACCCAATACTCTGCCACATGTAAATTCTGCCTTAACCCATGTAGCCTCATACACATGATCTTGGGGTGCGCACACAACCCAGCTCTCCCTCCTTTACCCACTTCCCTTCCCCTTCCTGAGCTGTGGGAGAACCTGACGACCAGCGCCAGCTTGGATGCACAGCAACTCCTGGTGTCCAGGGCTGAGACAGCAAGGTCGTCCCATGGTCTCCTGGACTGAGGAGCCACTCCCACATCACCTGGCTCACAATAAAGTTTTTCCTCCTCCTCCTCCTCCTTTACAGCGGCGGCCATTTTTATACCATTCGTGTTGACTACGACGACGATGGTCACGTTTCGCGTTTTATGAGACGTTTAATGCTTTCCCCTTAATGATAGCCGATGTAAAATAAGGCTTCTAGCCGTCTCTGGGGACCCTGGGATAACGCTGTGAAAACGAGCCTTGTTGAGCGGCAACGTTAAGCAATTCAAGCCCGTTAGGCGAATGTATTTGCGGATTGTGCCACAGCATTAGCACCTTTTCGTGACTTCAGGAAGAGCACACGCCTGAAATGCGCCCGGTCTTTCCAAAAATATATGCAGGTGTGTTCAATGAATCTTGCTTCAGTCCGATCAATAATGTCCTGTAAAATACATGCGCCTCGGGAGTTTCTCCTCAAGTTCGTTGCCTAATATCCGCTGCGCGCACACGTGTCAGCGAGAAAGTGCAATCGCGTCAAAATTCCCGCTTGAATTTTAAGCGCTGTTCACGCTGAGACATGTATACGGACACACACTGCCGCCGCACTCCCTGTCGCGACACGGGCTTTGATCGCACGCTCGATGAACGCTGTATACGCGGTGACAATGGCTCAGGGTCCACTGCGGCCGCCTCGTACAAAGGATCTCCTTATTTAAACAGCGTGAAACGAGAGCGGCCAGCTGTAAAGCACGACGTGGCAAGACCGGGGAAACCGTTACAATGCCCCCCTGCACTGCCGCTGGTCCTTTGTTAACGTGCATTATGCGAAGAGATTCTTTTCTGCTCAAGTTTCGCCTCACTCGTTAGGCGAGTACGCTAACAGCGACGAAAGAAGCAGAAAGCCTCAAAGAAGCATGATTTATGTCTGTTTTCGTCCTGCTGCCTTCCGTTAAATCCTCGCGAGTCTTGGGCAAACCGATGACATTAACGAAGATAGAGTAGATCTTTGCGACGGCGCTCTTTGAACATGGCGCATACGCGCACATCGTTTAAGACCGTGCTGATGCTGTCATTGCACCTCGCTCTGTGGCTACTGAGTCCGAAGCGGATAGGTAGAACTTCTGAGATACGCACGTTAAATAGCCAATGTTACCACAAGATTATCTGCTTTGCATACATTAGTTTTCATTTTTTTTCGCTTGAGAGCATATTAAAAATGAATGTCTTAAATTCACATTTTGGCGGTCCTACGTGGTGAAGCTGCCCATGCAGGGCTGGGAAGGGCGCTGTTGTGGAGTGTCCGGATAAATTTTGACTGCCTGGTGATCTGAAACGTGCTCCAAATTCTCGACACACAGACGCTTTTGCTTTTCACCTCCATCAGAAAAGCGGCTGCCGCGGCCGGGAATTGAACCCACATACTTGGGCTCAGCAGCACAACGCCTTAGCCACTGGAAGTGAAGGATTCCCTGCACGAACGAAGGAAATGGAAAACTGTTGAAATGAGATTTCGTTCTGCCATTTTATACTAAGGGACTTCATGTCGCAGCGTAAGTTGTGAATGCATACATTGAGCAGTTTTACCTCTTCATTTTGTTGTTTCACTATTCAGCATAAGTATTGAAAATATATTTATCTGAAAGTAGACGGAATCAAAGAAAACACAATATGCGTCGTTCACGGCGGCCGCACCAACTATACTGTATACTGCCACCCCACGTACTGGTTTCCAACGTGTCCTCATGCTCACTCCGGCTTCAACATCTTTCATTCTCACCAATTTGGTGTGTTTCTGCGCTTGTTGTGCGTGTTCAACGTGCTGTAAATTTGCTAAAGGTAGCACTGCGTACATGGCAATGTCGCCATATCCGGTATGGGGATGGCACGGGGGTCATAGCCCTTTCGAACGCATGTTTATGTTTATATTGCGGGGGAACCAACCCCAAGCTGCAGAACAGGTACCACACATCCTAGATTTGGGTTGTCGGTCAGCTACCTAACAATGCGCGCTTCATTGAGAAAATCTCGTGCTGCACTGATAAACTTCCAACAATTTGCAGGGTAACAAAGTTACGCTGCAAATGCTCCCAAATTCACAATACCCTATAACATGCGCGTCCAAATTCGCGATGCCCGTGCTACAGCATTTTGGCGTCTTTGTAGTTTGGTATTTTAAATTCATCAACGTTCGCCGGATCTATGTGGGAACAAAAAAAATGAAGGAAGCTCACACTAGCGCGTAAGTCTTGAAGGTAGAGAAGCTGTACGCGGCCTTCACGACGATTGCGACAGTTTCAGTCCGCGATTGCATCCGATTTACTTCTTCTTCGGTGCCGCAACGACCTCTATTCCAACCTTGTTGCTATAACTGTGAGCTTCCTAAATTTATTGAAGTAATAATCGTTGGCCATTACCTTGGAGGGCCGTACTCTATGACGTGTCATTCTAGTTCCGAGCAAGTGTTGCCATGATTGCGGCGAACGCTGGAGTATTTTTTTTCTTTTGGCCTATCTTGGCCAATTTCCCTAAGTGGGTATGCTTGGCTTGACAAAGTGTGCCGGGGACGCTGGGCGGGCGTTATGAGGCCCGCACAGACGAGCGCTTGGAACATTCTTGGTTTTATTAACCGTCGGGTGGTGGCCACGAGTCCCGCGCCTCAAGTGCGCGCGCTCGGCAATTTCTTAGTATATTTAACTTCGGACACCAAATATTACGATTTGCTAAAAGGTTTTGCTGTTAATATAGTGACACTTGTGGAACATCAAGGTCCCTGTCACACCCCTGTCTTTTGCGCGAAGCTACTAGATCATGCAATTCAAAAAACCCTTACTCCCTCCTTTGCTACCCCCCACCCCGACCTGCACGCACGCAAACACACATCACCCTCGGTAGAGTACGCGGCGTTTACGTTGGCCCATTCGAGGGAACTTTCTTTTGTCCAGAGCTAGGCAGCAACGTGCCAGTTCACTTCCATGCGTGGGGTGGCTCCTCGAGTTTTACAAACGCATGATTTCGTATTGTTACCGTTATTATCCCGGCAGAAAGATCACTGAGAGGTACTTCGGCTTGTGGCAATGAACGTTTGCTTTCGTTAGTAGCGAGCTGTATCAGTTATTTGGCTCGTCGCGGGAAGTCGTTGCACACGCTTTAAGCGTGTGGTGGTGTCCAGTTCACACTCTTTCACTTTGTTCACCTGCTTTTACTTCATCGCCCACGCTTATGCCATGAAACTTCTTGTAAGTGCCTGTGTTCTATAGTTTCTCTTTTTTTCTGTATGTCTCCCAACTTTTTTTTGCTTTTTTCTTCAAATGCCCTTCACGTGCTGTGGAACGCCGAGCGGTTGCGCCCCACATGTGCTCCCGCTGTTTTCTGCTCTGTGCGCGTAAATAACGCGTCCCTGGCACCGTCTTTGGTTTTGTTATGTTTATGAGTATGCGCTGACTTGATCGACACCAAGATTGGCCCGATCAAGCCTACCAGACCTTCGGAATCGACCCCGCCAGTACCGTACCCCCCGGCAGGCCGCCAGTTAGGCCTAAAGGCCCGGCTGCGACGCTCATCAAGTGTTCCATCTGCCGCAGCTGCCGCGCCCCCAGCGGCCGGCGCGGCTGCCACCCCAGCTGCAAGGAACGACGAAGCGCGGACGACGACGACGACGATGAGCCACGAGACTAGGCCGCAACAGGTTGCCTACGGACTAAGTGCTCTCCAGAACGAATCGGCGATCCAAATGGCCTCTCTACCACACCAAGCACCGCCCTGCAATGACGTTTCAGAAATGGACAACCGAGAAGATGCCGAAGATGCTGAAGGGCACATGGAAGACTCCGACGAGCCAACAACTGGAGAAGACGACGACGACGGCTGGCAGCGCGTCCATCTGCCGAAGAAGAAGAGGCCTACGCGCACAGACAGGGTGAGTCGGACGCGCTACACCTTACAATTGAGACCACTCAACAAAGTCCGAATAAGCAAAATTCCCCGCCAAGCTATAGCCACGGTAATTGGACGCACAGCTCCTAGTGCAGAACTGGCCGAAATGGCCGCGGTCACGTTCGATGACGCGGCTAATAGTGCTCACATTGCACTTTATGATGAAAATCATGCTGCTCGCCTCGCGGAAATTGACCACCTCACCGTCCGGCTTAACGGCAAAGTTGAGACAATCGATGTGGTGGTAGAATTGACCCCTTCGACTAGGAACACTACTCGCGGTGTCATACAAGTCGACCCTGCCGATAGCAACGAGACAATTCTAAACTGGTTACGCTGTGAACAAGCAGATGTCATTAAGGTCCAGAAAATCGGAAAGACAGATCGAGCAATTCTAACATTTGATTCCCCCACCCTTCCTAAAACAGTCAAGTACTACATGGAATTGGTACGAGTAGCTGAGTACCGACCAATGAGATTGGTGTGCTTTAACTGCCACAGTCTGGGACATATGGCCAAGTTCTGTCCATCTCCGAGGGTGTGTAAAGAGTGTGGCCGCTCCCATGCCGAGACCGCAGAATGCGGTTCTACCACGTATTGCGTCGCATGTAAAGAAACCGGTCACCTTGCCGTTAGCAAGGTTTGCCCGAGTCGCATGCCCAAGAAGGACGAGCGCAGTACTAGGTCAATTTCGACTAAGAAAGAACTCCCTGACGCGGCTTTGTCAACTGGCCCACGCTCTACACCACAGGGCGTCACCTGGGCTTCTATTGTAACAGGAACCCCCCCGAAGTTGTCTCCAATTGTCTCTCTGCCCGACAATCACCCGTTGGTGATAGAAAATTCTCAACTTCGCCGCACCCTCTTCGAGCTGCGCCGAGATGGCAGCCATGAGGAAGGAGCTCACAGCCCTTCGGAACGTCTCAACGCGCCGTCAGTCGGTCTCTCCAGCACCGAATAAGTCCGCGCCTACACGCCGTAGTCGCTCGCGTACGAGTCGTCGCAAGCCCGATTCTGATGCAGTTCTGAAAACTGGAGAGCCTAGCCCAACTTACATCAACGAACAGATGCTTACACAGCGGGACGCCCGTATCAAGTTCGAAAGTAACAAGGAGTGGCAAAGAGCTTCAAGTGAGATAGTCGCCCTCCAAGGCGAGGTTACCTCGATTAAAGAAGAACTTCGCCAGTTCATGGAGCTAGTGAAGCCAAGCATTCAAGTCCCCTGTCCCCTAACGCCCTCTCCGAGTGAATCGAAAAGGAAAAAGAAGCATTAAACATCCAATATGTCCTCCGTACACACCCCAAATCGGTGCATTTTACAGTGGAACTGCCGTAGCTTTCTACAGTCCGGACCGCTCCTAAAATCCCAGGTGTCAACTCTGCGTCCTCTCGCCCTCCTACTCCAAGAAACACGAGGCCCCTGCAAGATACCCAACTACACCACACTTATGGATCCAACTATACCGCATTATACTCGATGCCATAATCAAAAAACCCCGGGACAGGCTGCGATCTTAGTGCATAATTCCTGCCGAGCGGTACAACACCGCTGGGATGGCGCTTGCAATGAAACCAGAGAAGTCATCATTGCACGTATAACACCCCCGGGCGGGAAACCTATGTTGATTGCGTCGGTGTATTATAAACCGAACTCGGGCGCCATCCCTTCCAATCTGTATGATTGGATACCGCATCTCCTCTCTCTTAATTTTTCAGGCCCCATCATTATAGGGGGGGATTTTAATGCCCGAAATACTCTCTGGGGTTATTCCTCCTCGAACCGCCGGGGCCGGCTCTTAGAGCAAACCCTCGAATTCGGGCACTTGCAACTCCGCAATGAACATGGAGTCCCCACCCGTATTGGCCTCCACCATTCCCAGGGCGATACAGCACCCGACTTGACCATCACCACCCCCGGAGCAGTGAAGACATGGCGCACATTGGACAGTACCTGGGGAAGTGATCACTACCCGATACTGCTTCAAATTAACGGCAAGAAATTAAGAACGAGCACGACATACCATCGCGTAAACTGGAACTCTTTTCGCGAGCGATTCGTGGTTGGCCCCCATTCAACCTTGGATGATTTCGTCGCGTCCTTGAACATGACCCGTTCGCTCGCTACTGAAACAACCACCAGTACCGCTGAAGTTGACCGCCTGGATACGCACATGTTTCAACTTCTTCGCAAGGCTGAACGCCTTACGAAGCGTTATAGAACACAGGGCAAACGTCACCATCATTTGATGCAGTTGAAACATCATTACCGTGTTATTCGGGAGTATCAAATTACGCTTCAAAGTGAGAATTGGCACAATTTCTGTCAAGAACTTGGCCACGAGACCGGACTCGCTCGCCTATGGCGCATTTTTCGCGGTACGAGTGGTCATGTCAAGACCCGCCTCCCCATACTGGACGAGATGTGTCTTCAAATAGACTACCGTCAAGTGGAAGACACCCTTATCCACACATTTTTTCCGCATGCTGTGGATGATCCTTCTACTCTCCTGGCTCTTCCTGTCATCGACATCGACCACTCACTTCAAGAACTTGATTCCCCTTTTACCATGGGAGAATTACAGATCGCCATTTCGCAGGGAAGACCAAAGTCGGCGCCGGGCCATGATCTTGTCAAGTGGCAAGACCTCCGCAATCTCCCCCCGCAAGGCCTAGATGTTCTACTGCAATTGGTGAACAAGCTATGGGACTCAGGAGAGGTCCCTGACTACCTCCGGGTCACCATCATCCACCCTATTCCCAAACCCGGCAAGGATTCTCGCAATCCCCAAAACCTCCGTCCTATTTCACTAACGCCCGTCATCTGTAAGGTTATTGAACGACTTATCAATAATAGGATTGTTTATCATCTCGAGCGTACAGGCTGGTTTCATCCTGCACTCACAGGTTTTCGTCCTCACATTGGCACTCATGATTACTTGTGGCTGCTTAGATGTGTCATTAATAGGACATCCCGCAAGGAATTGCCTGACTATGTCCTTGCACTAGATATCCATAAAGCCTTTGACAACGTTAGTCAACCAGGCATTCTACAAGAACTCGCACTTGCCTTTCCGAGTCAGAAGGCTCAAGCGTGGGTTCGGAACTTCCTGCAGCACCGCCCGATTCGTCTCAACCCCCTGACACATCAGCCTACCACTTACTATTTTGATAGGGGTGTCCCTCAGGGATCAATCTTGGGGCCCCTACTTTTTAATCTTGCGATGAATCGCGTGGCTCGTACTCTGGAGCAAGACACTGCCGCCCGGTTTGCTTTCTACGCGGACGATGTCGTGATATGGACCGAGGCCAGCGATTTCCCTTCCAAAGAGCCCATGCAGAGTGACCTGCAAGCTGCGATCTTCAGCCTGGAGAACAGCTTGTCCCGCTTCCAGCTCCAGTTATCCACTGCCAAAACGCAACTGCTCAGTGTCGACGGTAAACGTGCAACGAATAAGGACCAGACCATCTCTCTTCAAGTAGGAGACACTCTAATAGAGTCTCACAATGGCACTATTCGTCTGCTGGGTCTTCCCGTTAGCAGTTGCAACAGCCCGAAACAATGGGTAGCCCAACTTAGGAAGACCTGGCGCCCTACTTTACACCTGGTCACCCGGTTGTCCAGTAAATATGGTGGGGCACACCAACACGCTTGTACTATGCTCGCTCGCGCAGTGGCACTTGGACGATTATGCTACGGCTTCCCAGTGTATGATCTACGTCCGTCTCATGTTAATGACCTTCACAAGCTAAATCGCCATCTTCTCCGTGCGGTTAGTGGCCTTCCTAACTTCACGCGAGTCGATATTCTGTATCAAGTGGTCCCCCTTCCACCCCTCCATACCCTTATAGAGGAAACAAAGCTGCGATTTCAGAATCATGTGGAGCATTCTCCTCAGGGACGAGTGCTTACTGAATGGGATCAACTAAAAAGTAATTTTAACCAAATGAACTTTCCACCGCCCATTCCTCCGTGGGAGCGACCTTCGATTGGCATCCCACGTCGCAGACCAATTAGGAGAACCCATCAAACTGCCCGAGAGCAGTATGTTCGAACCCTCGTCAACGACAAGGCCGACGATGAGGCAGACATTTACACGGACGCTGCGGTTGACGGAAGAACGGCGGCCATAGCCTGGACCTCTACAGATATCCCCCAAATAAATGGATCCCGTCACGTCTCCAATACATACGGGCTTGTGGAAGAAGTGGAACTCCTGGGAATTTTGGGAGCAATCCGGCACATTGGCGAACATTCCTCCACCCTCTCCATTAAGAAGTTCAGAATAATCACGGACTCCCACGTCGCACTTCGGGAGCTGAACCGTGCGTTCGCGCCTAATAGCACGGCGACCCGAATTCTGACTTCGGTACGCGACCTACAACAAGAAGGCTTCACGATTCGCATCGCCTGGACACCGGGACACACCATGAGTGCACATGGCAACCTTTCGGCACACACTGCTGCCAGGGAGCGACTTCAAGCACCTCCCGCGGTTCCCAACGCACCAACTCCCCCCCTCCAGTCGGATTGGCAACTTCGGCTTCGGTATCTAAAGAAACTAAGCAGACAACGCTTGCAAGATGCGACACCGGACGGAGTCCTCGCCCTTCTAAAGCCTCTTTCACGCTCGGGGGAAATATTCGCAAACAAAGTCTACGCCAATGCGGCCTACACCCCTCACGTCATTTACAAGTGGACAGCCCCTGCAGGGTCCGAGCTCCACCACTGCCCACACTGTGGTTGTGATGGCACACCAAATTTATTTCATTTAATCTGGCTATGTCCCGCCTTCGACAGAGGCCGTGAGCAGCTTTTAGCCATTGGCCCGGTACCTACATCCGAATCCGAGCACATACGCCGGGTGCGGGAAGATCCACCAACCCTTGAATTGATTACTGAATGCGCTCTTGAGAATGGTCTCTTTAAAATGGTGTAGCAGCTTGTCCGACTCCCCTAGAGTGCACTAAGCACGCTCCATCTGCCCGGTCTCTGTGCGAAAACTGAGAAGAAAACAAGCTAGTGAACTGTGAACCACATATGAACAGCGAACATGCGCATTAATATGCAGAGAAAGAGAACTGTGTGAACAGGGAGCACCGCTGAACTGCTCTTTCCCCTACCTTTTGACCTCCCTCCCCCCAGGGCATCTGGCCCCCTTACCTCAATAAAGCCATTCTCTCTCTCTCTTTCTTCAAATATTGAGCAAACTTGCCGAACTTTACTCCGATAAAATGGAAAGTTGGGCGAGTTGGTACCTATTCATGATGGAATGTAACAGCGCAATAAACGACTAGGGACGCCGAAGAAATTCACAAGACGGGCATGAAAGAAATTCACAAGACGGAGGAGGAGGAGGAGTGAAACTTTATTTTTGATCAGAATAGAAGAGAGTTAGGGCCTGTGGCCCTCCGCACTGTTAGGGCCTGTGGCCCTCCGCACAGGTGCAGTCCCTATTCCGGGACCCCATTGGTCAAGGCCGCCACTCTCGCCCGTCGAACTAGAGCCCTTTGAGACTCCAGCCCCGAGCAATTGAGCAGGGCTGCCTCCCATGCCTCTCTGGTAGGGGAAGGGTTGGAGGATAACGCAGGGTTGCGCTCGCATGCCCACACCATGTGGAAGGTGTCGGATACCTCCCCACAGTGCAGACACCACCCATCTGTTTTAGGGTCGAAATGCTTTGCTACTGCAGGGCACATAAATGTGTTCGTCTGCAGGCGCCGCAGTATTCGCTCATCGGCCTTGCTCAGACCCTTTGCAGGGGCTGGGTAAAGCCGGCGGTTACAGCGCTCGTCTTTCGAATTGTTTTGTGTCCCTCGTCATTTATCGCGCTGTTACATTCTATCATGTTTACTCCCATTTTCGCTGACAGTTCCTTGTTGTCTAACGGCGCAATATCCGCAATACGGGCGAAGAATGCCATTATTTTTCCCAAACGCGATATCGTCATGGATATTTGAAATTTTCCGAAAAACTTCTAATTTATTCTGCGTTTTCTCGGGCCGAAGCTACGTCTGCAATATGAGGCTCTCCGTAACTATGACTCTGGATTATTCAGACTATCTGGTGATGTTTAACATACACCGAAATGTCGACACAAGGGTGCCACCGTCTCTATCAGAAACACAGCCGCTGTGACGAAGAATCCAATCCACGAATGTGGTTTGGATTTCAGTCTAATTGCTCATGGGAATCCAATTGCTCATGCATAAACACAAAGCCTTAGTCACTGAGGCGCCAAGGCTGTACTGAAAGTGCTATAGCATTTCAAACCATCCCCTCCGGCTGTTGACGTGTTGCTCTATAAATAAAGTATTTATATTTGTTGTGTTGACCGTATCTTTGCAAACGCACAACTTGTTCCTGAGGCTAATCTTTAAAGAAAAACTGTGGTTGACTCCTCTGTCATTAAAATCGGTAAAACACAAAGTGAAACGTGCAGTGAACTCTGCAGCTGAGCATGATTTGTGAGTCGGCGGCTGTCTTGTGGGTGTGCTTGGCGAGCGACGTCCTGCTGGCGGGTCGCTTCGGCAAAGGTGTACGGTCGTCATCTCCATGACGAATATGACATCAGTGAAATGTTCGTGTATCCTAGCATAGAACACTTCCATGTCAAAATATGAAACCCGAAAACGAACAACCCTAAATATAGCGTACTTTATCGTACAAAAGGTTACTTCCCTTAAGACGACCCTGTATGCAAAGGTGCACCCTTTACAGGGCCCTTGCTTCGTTCTCCAGGCGTCACTTCCGTGATGGATGTGACGTAAATGAATCTTCGTGAATCCCGGAATAAAACACGTTCGTGTTAGAAGTTGCAGACAAGCCCACTAAACACTGAGTCTTCGGCTGCGTTTGGTTTCACAGGTTGAACGTAAACGACGACATGACGCCAACAACTCCTTTTTGCTTGGGTTATAAAGGGGCTGACAAGAAGTGCCGAAATGGCGTTGAGATAATATATCAAATAAGTACTGCCGTAATTGTCATTGGGACCGCTATTATTACTCACCCATTTCCTGCTCCCGCATCACAATAAAATATATTTGTGGCGCAGCCCAGTTTCCTCTGCGCATCCCTACACGGCGGTTTTATTGGCATTCCTTCCCTAAACAATTCACTCCACTCATTTTTGCTCACACACACCATTACACATGTGCAGTAACAAGGCTGTCATCGGGGCAGATCGAAAGCTGTTGGGATGCCGGTATGATAGGTTTTCTCCAATTCTGATTAGTCTTACTTGCAACTCGCTACCGCAGACGTATACATTAAATTGGCTTGCTCATAAAAGCAGTTTGGCCGTACGTTCTTTATGGCAGCTCGCTTTTGGTGGAGCTATACGTAGAATTTGTGAAGACAACATTATTGCTGGTTGAGGCCCTCGGCAAGCTACCATATCGTCCTATCCCTCATATGAGCTCAGAATACCGGGTTTGACCGGCTCCATAGGCTACAAGGCAAGCTTCATGTGGCTGAGCTTTCCAACTACATGTGCTTGAAGTCCTTCGGACTGCCATTTACGAAACCGTCCGTAAGTTCAGTGTACGATACCCGAATAGGGCTCTCGCGGCCCAGATAAACCGCGCTTAGACTCGTCAGAATTAGTGGCACCCACTGCTTGATTCGTGGCTGCCACTGCACAGCGAACGTCCAGACTGGTGCCGGAAAAATTCTTCATGGCACTTAAACCTGGTTAAGTGCTTTAAGAGTAACGTATTTAGGCTTCCCCTGGCGGTACTTATCAAAGACTACTGTACTGCAAGCTCGCGATGTTTGTGTCTTTGTTTTCTTCGCCATTGAATCTGATTTCTTCGACTAGCAGACTTTGCGCGCAAGCTTATCCGTGGTGGGAGTTCAAGAGTTGCTCGACTGGCGTACCGTCACGTTTACCAGCCACGTGATGCGATATCAGAGCTTAACGCAGCAGCACAGATGTTTTGCCGCTGGCAGCGTGCTGAGGTATCGTGGTAGTAACGCACTCATCTACTCTGCAGACCAGGGTTCAATTCCCATACACTCTCTGGCAAAAGGGAGCAAAACTGGGACAAAATACGGCCGTTAGTCTTCGCGGGCGACCGTACATCTTCAGGTGGAATAACTGTGGCAGAGTGTGTATCGTGTGCAAAAATTCGGACTAAATGTTCGTCCCCGCTGGCCTATAAAGAGCAACGGGAAAATGAAACGCTACATTTAGTCTCGTTGCTGCGTAAATATTCCCCTCTAACGGTGTCGTCGTTGCCATTTGGCGCATATGTATGTGGACAGTTTTAGGCTTTTAAAACACAAGTCATTGCCATCAGTGGATCTTTTATATGGTGCCATAGGAGAAAATGAGAAAGTTAATTATAAGGAAAGCGCCTACCCTGAGGCAGCCATGTAGCGCAAACAGTGGACGGAGCGACGCCCACGCCGCATCGCACGCACGTATCGGGCCACGTGTCTCAAATTCACGCGTACGACTAGTCGTGACAGCCATATTTCCGACCAGTCATGCATCGTATCCGACGGCGTAGTCGTGCATGCGTCTCGCGCTGGAGAGTTTACGAACTGAACCACGTTTTTAATTTTCTCTTTAGATAGGCAGCCATTTTCTATGCTGGGAGACAACAACGGCGGTTTTTGATGCATCGGTGCACTTAAAGTTCACCGTTAAAACCAGGTGGTGACAGAGAACTGCCTGTTGCGCGTAGTCAAAAGCCGTGATTCTATGACTTTGACCAAGTAGAAACGAAAGGCTGGACAGGGAACCGATTGATTGATTGATTGTAACGCGCCGACGCAGCGCAGGCGATGAGGCGTGCCGTACTGGAGGGCCCCGGATTAATTTTGACCACCTGGGGATCTTTAACGTGCGTCGAAATCTCGTACACACGGGCGTTTTTGTTTTTCTGGGCAGGGAACCACGGGGAACATTAGGGCAGTGGCAGAGCGAATAAAGACGCACATACACCCACATAAGAACATTATGCGGTGCCCTAATTTCACTATTCTCATCTTTACCACCGCAAAACACTTTTCATCAATAAAGCAGCTGACGTGTCTTCGTCTCCGCATCCAGAGACGTCGTGGGTGTTGGCGCGCGCGCAGCTTTAATTTTTGACCACCCTGGAGGTCTTTAGAACGACAGTGGCGTCATTCGGGAGCAGGAAACGCTTACGCGGCTAACGACCAATGAACGATACGTATACGTGCGAGTGAGAGCCACAATGACTACAAATGCCATTTCAAGACGTTTTTCAAACAGGGCTCAAAACCCAGGCGCGAGATGTGCAAACTCCATGCTTGTAGCCCAGTCGCAAGGTCTATTGGTAAATATGCTTCCCGTGGAAACTCAAGAGAGGAGTACAAACACAAGCAAGGAGGAAAACAGGAAAACAGCACTGTGCTTGTACGTCGCGATTAAGTTTTAATTATGTACTGCCGGCAACCAGCTCCGCTGGGTGTTTTAATTGTACAGAAATTCCTCCACATGGCTAAACATTGAAAAAAAAATGACACCACCGTGCAACAGCAACTTGCAAGTACCTATTGTAGTGTCGCACTCTGCCGTCGAACAAAGCGGTCGAGTGAATGAGGTGTTCGCTTCCTCCCTTCTCTAGATAAATCTCTCTGGATACCACACTCTAAGAAAAAAGGGTAGAAAAAGGGAGAAAAATGCGGGTTTTGTTCCCCGGCCCAGCGAGTTTCTCCCTTTAGCTCATGACACGTAGCGCCCTCTGTTCGGCCTCTACGAAACACGGACACGGGGAGCATGCGTTCTCCCCTGTCGTCTGCGATTTGTCGTCGGCGCCGACGCCGATAACGAAACCGTTAATTAAAACCGTTCTTCGTTGCACAACGACTTCCGCCGATCGGGCGTACGCGATTATTCTGTGCAGCATCGCCCCTGCAATGTGGTGCTTCCTTGTCCGCTCACTGTTTTTTTTTTTTTATCACCGTGTGCTGGCCACGCAAACGCCCGGTTCTCCAGCCGTGTGTTTCGCGCATATTCAAGAGGTAGCCGCTGCATGCTTGCTGGGCAGGAGTCGCCTGCACCCAGTTCAACGTTACCACGGCATTTGTGGACGCTTTCTACTCACTCCCAACGGTGATTATACTAAACTGCCCCTTTCTTCACCAACAAACACGGACAGCAGCATATTGATGCATCAGTCACCAACAACAAAAGGACCCCTGCGGTAGCATTTCGGCTGGCGTCATAGAGTTTCATACTAATATATACTAGAGGGAAATCTGGCGCCACTGTCTAGGGGAGCCGCGCTTCAGCGAGAGTGCCGTCATGTACCGGGCAGGCACGTTCCACTTGTCCTTGGCATGGCTCACGAACAGGCTGAAAAGTTGGCTTCGGCTGCAAAACTGCAACAATATTACTGCGGAAAATTAATTGAATTTGTTCTGTTTTTCTCCAGAAAGATTTATTTGTCAGGGATTATTTAGAAGCTTCATGAAAGATGAACAAAAAAAAAACAATGTTACCCCAATTGGCTTCAAGACGAAAAAAAATTGGCCCCGTATCTGCTCCTTTCGTTGCAAATGTCGTCAAAAAACGATAGTCTTTATCGACTTTTGCCAAGTAAATGCCTCCCTTCACTTTCCCGCTCAGCTCTCATGTTTTTCCTCTTGCGTCGCGCTCCTCCAAAGGTAAAGACGCCAAAGGTTTGCTTAAATCATTTTAAATTTTCCGCATTCCAGTGCTCCAAACCGGGTGTCCCGGTGCCAACGCTGCCCTACGGCGAAGACGCGCGTGAATCGAGGCGCCCTACTTCAACGTTTATAGAACCGCGTTTCTCTACTCCACGTGCGTTTCAAGCAGAGCGTGGAATCTATTTAGTGGAACCTTTCCTAACTGTTGCCGGTTGATTTCTTAAAATGCCGCCAGAAGCTATAGTGGCGCGGGCGACAGCAGGCGACGGCGGATAGATTGTTTTCCCTGCAGTTGATGGAGTATTTAATCTAGCAGAAATCGAACATGTGCGATTTTTTATAAAGGAACGCTGCAAATATCACTTCTGTATTATTTTGTTGTCTTATTTTGCGTAACGTCTTGTTGTTCTTCACCAATATTGACAAGTATGAACATTACACCGGACTTAGACGGGGACATTTAGCTGTCACTATATAAGACTATTGCGCAAACCTTGTTTTAGGTTGGCCGGGTGGCTGAATCGGGTCACAGACAGACAGACGGACAGATATACAGACAGACCAAAATTTCTGGGTTGAAGTAGCCCAAGAAAGACTATCGTCTTGGCTAACCAAGCCAAGGAGATGAGGAACGTCGCTAGCTGCAATGGCGCCGCCCACGGCGGCCCGCGAATGCAGCGCCAGATTTCCCTCTAGTATATATTAGTATAAAACTCTATGGCTGGCGTCTCCAAATTGTTGCCAGACTAGCGGTGCGCTCTTCGCTAAAAGAGCGAACGCAAGGCAATGAGTGTCAGTACTTAAACATACGCGCCCTACTGTCTCGTTACACTTTTTTTTTCTTTTAGCTATTCTACTACTTCTTACAAAACCTGAACCTAATAAAAGGTTGTAATTGCACGAGTTAGATTTGACGAAACAACAAAACACAGCTTAGACTCACGCATTGCTGTGGGATATTCGAAACAAACAACAAGATCATTCTTCCTATTTGCACGCTCTGCAATCAGTGTTATGAATATTTTGTGGCCGTTTAAGGTGCAGTTGTGCTTTGTGATCGCGCGTACTATGTGTTGTGCAATGTGTATGTAGGCGTGTATTATGTATACGTGCGCTGTTGTCTATTGCGTGTGCTAAGCGTTGACAATGCCTTTAATGAAGTGTATGTTGCTGTGTTGCGCTATGTTTCTTCCCAATTTGTGCACGCCAGCGTGCGGCCTCTGTACAGTGTACTAGAAGTTTACGCCTCCGTAATCACAGTTACTGGATATATGCAGTTCCGAAACTGCCCATAGGCCCCATGTATCAAAAGCATCAAAAGCCGGTCTTCGGTTGCCCCCTGCGCCGGGCCAAGCACGGGGCAAGTGGACTAGCCTGTTGTCTGTCGGCAGGACGTTGAATTAGTACACAAGGGCTTGTGGCTGCTGCCGTAAGTCATTAGAAGAGAAGCCGAAAAATACAATTTAATTTCACCTAAATAATGTCTTAGAATTAATACAATCTGTATTTTACAAAATGAATTTTGAATAATAATAGTCCAGAGAAGTTCAGTTTTTATCTCCTAGGTGCCGCGCACGTCGACTTGCCCCTCGGCTTCCACGGAGCAGGGGGGCTAGCGCCGCCCGGATTCTGAAGCGGAGTTTCGCAACTGTATATATTCAGTAACTCTGTCTGTAATGTTGCTATATATACATTAGCCATAGTGGAAACGCCTTGATGTAAGGATGTAAGCGCCAACTGACAGTGATGCTTAGTAGCTGCCCCCCCCCCCCCTCCTCCCAACTGTTTTTTTGCGTAATCTATCCGTCATTTTAAACATTGCGATTGTTTTACTCCGAGCTCGCTAGATGGCGAGCAGTGTCATCTCCTCGCTTGGAATGGATGCGGCGGGTCCGTTTTCTGTGTTGCGTGCACCGCCCTTGTGCCGAGCTGCAGACGATCTGCGTTTTGATACATCGGTTGCAGCAAGGTAAGGCGACTAACAACAACTAGTCGTTCTCTAACGGCCGCATTGGATGCTTGTGATCTCGTGAGTCGGTGAACGGCAGGATTACAAGTGTTTGAGATATAAACGCAGCATTTTGAATTCAATCGTTATGACTCCTCTGCTTACAGCGGCGCACATAGACGGATCGCTTAGCGGGCGGATGCAAATCGCGCATGTGCGATTGGCGCCATGGCTTGCTAACCGCAGCTCTGGTGCGCGGTAGGCAATGTTTTGGGCATTTTAGCTAATTTTAAGCAAACACAACTACAGTAACCTACTTATTTGTACTTCCTCGATCCTCAAACCGATCAGCTCGCTAGGCCTTTCTCGCATAACTAGACTTGCTCGGGCAGCGCCGCCAGGGGAGGAACGCTCCTCCATTAGCTCACGAAAGGGGGAAATCTTCCTCCACTCCTAGGGGAAGAAATGCGCTTCTCCCTCTTAAAGAGAGAATCTTTCTACCTCTTAGGGAGCAATATATAATACATTCCTGTTTCACCCTTTAAGGGAGAAACTACCACACCCCTTTTTTTAGAGTGCAGCTGTCCCTGCGCAGCGGCCGTGAATGTCACCAGCTTCAGTAGCACGGTTGCCGAAAATGTATCCTATCTTCGTTCGTGCCTGCCGCAGCCCACTCACCTTGGTTCTGGTGGTGTTGTTGAAGAGCTGCACCTGGTCGTGCAGGGTGTAGTAGCGAGGCCGCTTGGGAATGGGCGGTCGCAGCTCGACGGTACAGTAGCGCCCCGTGAAGCGGGCTTCCTCCTGCCTGGAGTCCCTCGCCTCGATCGCCACGCACTGGTCGTACGAGCCGAACGCCGTCAGGGTCCCGGTCAGGATCCCGCCGGCCGGCTTGCCCGCCGCGTCCAAGACTGCAGCGCGGGAGAGAAAGCTGGTGCTGGAGCAGACGGGTCGCCAAGCTCTGTTAGTGGCTTGTAGCAACGCGCAGTTCAACTGAAACAGCCTTATTTTCCGATCCGTACGAAAACCCTGATCTCTCGCCGCAGCCTGGATCTCAGCGTTCATCGCCACAGCTAGCATGGCAAAATGATCGGCCTGAGCTTTGGTATCTCCACAAGGGGCTGTATACGTGGCCGTGTCGCGGTAGTGGCCCCAGGGGCAAAAGTACAAGCGAGGATGCAGAGATGGCGTTGGATCTCGGAACCTATTGGGGCCACTGCAACCTTGATATGTATCTTTACGGTGTCCCTCGTCCCGTATCTTTCTGTTCTGCTATATATATATATATATATATATATATATAGTAAGGAAATGAGGGGCTCGTTGAGGAAATGCAGAAAGATAGGTCAGCAGTCTACAACGCCAAAGAAGGCATAGGGGTGTGGTTAGGCTCTTTTCTTTTTTTTTTCTTTTTTTTTAAATTACGGTTAATGAAATAAACATTTTTTTTAAATATACAGAAGAAAGAAAGAAAAACACGCGCCCAGAGTGGGGACCGAACCCACGCCTTTCGATTACATGTCGAATGCCTTACCAATTCGGCTATCTGGGCGACTGGGCGACTGTTATATTTAAAAAAATGTTTATTTCATTAACCGTAATTTAAAAAAAAAGAAAAAAAGAAAAGAAAAGTGCCTAACCACACCCCTATGCCTCCTTTGGCGTTGTAGACTGCTGACCTATCTTTCTGCATTTCCTCAACGAGCCCCTCATTTCCTTACTATATTATTCTGCGAAAGCATAGCGAGGGTCTCGGCTCTGGCAGCCTTGATGCCTAGGTAGCATAAGAGGGCTTCCCGCCAGTTACCCGCTCATGACAGGCTGTAGACGTTGGAGTCACGCCCCGGGGGTTGAAAAGAAGGTCCCCTTCTCCCCGTGTAGTCAGAGTGGCGCTGGCTACCACCCTCAAGTGTCAGATACACTTCTAGTAAATATAAATAGCCCAGAAAGCGAAGGAGAACACAGTCGCCCAGATAGCCGAATTGGTAAGGCATTCGACATGTAATCGAAAGGCGTGGGTTCGGTCCCCACTCTGGGCGCGTGTTTTTCTTTCTTTCTTCTGTATATTTAAAAAAAATGTTTATTTCATTAACCGTCATTTAAAAAAAAAAGAAAAAAAAAAGAAAAGAGCCTAACCACACCCCTATGCCTCCTTTGGCGTTGTAGACTGCTGACCTATCTTTCTGCATATATATATATATATATATATATATATATATTGTAAGTAGGGACAGAGTCATGTGAGAAAAAACATTACAAAATAAAAATAAAAGTATACGGACGTTTCAGGAGGAGGACTTAGAATCTTCCTGAAACGTCCGTATACTTTAATTTTTATTTTATAATGTTTTTCTCGGGTGTCTCTCTCTCTACTTGCCTTATTTTTTCGCGCTCTGTTTGAGTTTTTCTGTTTCCAGGTTATATATGTATATGTATTTATATATATATATATATATATATATATATATATATATATATATATATATATAACACAGAAATAAGGGTTGGCAGTCGAGAAAACCTCGGAAAGCAAAGGGGAGGATGTGGTAGATCATTGAAACAGATTAAGAATTTGGAAAGAAAGAAAGAAAGAAAAGAAGGTCCCCTTCCCCCCGATTAGTCCGAATGGCGCTGGCTACCACCCCCAAGCACAGGAAACAAAACATACCTAACATAAATACCCCAGAAAGTGAATGGGAAAATCGCCCCGCCGGTAGCGTAGTGGTTATCGCACCAGACCGGTATTCTGGAGGTCGTGGGTTCGGATCCCACCTGGCGGGCATTTTTTCTTCACTTTCTTTCTTTCTTTCCAAATTCTTAATCTGTTTCAATGATCTACCACATCCTCCCCTTTGCTTTCCGAGGTTTTCTCGACTGCCAACCCTTATTTCTGTGTTATTTTCAACGAGCCCCTCATTTCCTATTCTGATTCGCTATATATATATATATATATATGTATTTATATATATATATATATATATATATATATATATATATATATATATATATATATAGGGAACAGTTAAACTTTTGAAGATGGTACAGAACACAAGAAAAGAAAACTTTCACCAAGGTAACAGCCCGATTGTTGCCAACGTTTCAGCAAGGGGACTTGCTTTCGTCAGGGCAATCTCTCGCCTGGCTGGCACGATTTATATAGGGGTAGGTCCCCAGGTGAGAGGGGGGAAGGAAAGAAGGAAGTGAAATGGAGAAAGCGGATTGGTTTGGGAGTATGTCGGGGGAGAGATTGAGGGGCAAAGAAGGTTGTATAGTTTAAGCCGTGAAGTAGGTCACACGGTCGTGGAGGTCACACGGTCGCGGACGCTTCAAGAGTGTCAGTCGTACTCAGAAAACATCACAATATCCTAATTCAAAGTGAACGCTTAAAAAGCATATTCCCCGAACCAGCACGCGTTGTCCACCGTCGTAATAAGAATTTAGGCGACTTTCTTACTAACTGTCGTATCAGTCTACCGGAAACTACTGTTTGCATGCCCTGTAGGAAACCTCGATGTAAAGTATGCCCACACATGACCACTACACAGCATGCCACCAGCACGGCTTCAGACTACTACGTAAATCAAACGTCAACTGTGACTCTGCTAATGTCGTATACCTTCTAGAGTGCACTGTTTGTAGGCAGCAACATATCGGCCATACTGAAACGCCCTTCCGAATACGATTCAATAATCACCGCTCTCATGTAAAAAGTTGCCCACATTTGCCCCTGTCAAGACATGTGAACGGTCCCGGTGATGCATTTGAACATCTTAAAGCAACAATTTTAGAATCCGCTTTTAAAACCCACCATGACCGCGAGGTTCGGGAATCTTATCTCATTTATAAGTTTGGGTCAGCGACGCTTGGTATTTATGAAAGTTACGGAAAAATAACGTGCTTATCCCTCGATTAAAATTGGCGACTTCATAATTTTTATCACATTCTTCATTAACCCTGCCCTTGAGCTTCCGATCAGTATTCGCAGAAACTCCCCAAATACAGCAGCTTTATTAGCCTAATGCGACTAAACGATGTGATTTGTCCTTGTAAAGGAGACCGCGTTCCCCCCACCACTTAGAAACGTTTAACCCTTTGTGATCTATGGACCCTACCTATTTCCTGTCCAGTTGCTAGCTCTTGTGCAAAGCTCTTTTGTGTACTGTGTCTATTCTGTCCATCCGCGGGAGGCACGCACAAAACACATTCTTCGTTCAGGCCTGTATGGATCCGTCTGAACCACTCTCCCCACCCGCTGAACAGACTTTTCACTTTTTTTTGAAACCGCGATTGTCTAGTCTTCCGCACTTGCAGCCCATGCCAGGTACGTTGCCCCGTCGTGGAGCAACCTTGACCACTGCCTTGTAAATGCGACCCCTCCCTCCCTCTCTCCTTTCTCTCTTTTTTTTCTTGTTGTTGTAACATATGCTTAGCCGGACTGCATGCATACTCTACGTTTTCGAAACATCTTCCGATCCTTCTCACACTTTTCTGCAACTCTATATAAGAAATGTGTTTCAATTGTTTGACAGCAAAATCATATAACTGTACTCTGATGAAGGCAAGTCCCGTTGCCGCTACGTAAGTAAACGTTCTTTGTTATGGTTCTTGCTGTGTATCCGACTCTTTACTTATATATATATATATATATATATAAATATGTATATATATATATATATATATATATATATATATATATATATATATATATATATATATATATATATATATATATATATATATATATATATATATATATATATATATATATATATATATATATATATATATATATATATATATATATATATATATATATATATATATATATTGAAACAGAAAATGGGAAATGAGGGGCTCCGTGAAAATCAGACAGAAAATAAGGGTTGGCAGTCAAGAAAACCGCGGAAAGCAAAGGGGAGCTTGTCGTGGGTCATAGCAACCAATCAAGACTTTATTGAGTCAGAAAGAAAGTGTTGAAGAAATGCCCGCCGGATGGGCATTTCTTCACCAGTTTCTTTCGGACTCAATAAATTCTTGATTGGCTTCTATGACCCACCACAACCTCCCCTTTGCTTTCCGAGGTTTTCTTGACTGCCAACCCTTATTTTCTATATATATATACATACGGTTTGGAAATGAGGGGCTCGTTAGGAATATAGAAAGAAATACCGGCAGTCTACAACGCCAAATAAGGCATAGGGGAATGGTTAGACTATTGTTTACCGTTAGTGACGTTACATTATTTTTTTATTATTACGTGAGAAAGAAAGGAAGAAAAACACGCGCCCAGAGTGGGGACCGAACCTTTCGATAAGATCTCGAATACCTTACCAATTCGGCTATCTGGGGGACTGTTCTCTTTCACTTTCTGGGGTATCCAAAGGCGTGGGTTCGGTCCCCACTCTGGGCGCGTGTTTTTCTTTCTTTCTATATCACGGAATTAATAAAAAAAATAATGTAACGTCACTAACGGTAAAAAAATAGTCTAACCATTCCCCTATGCCTTCTTTGGCGTTGTAAACTGCCGCCATTTCTTTCTATATATATATATATATATATATATATATATATATATATATATATATAAATCTAGAGAAAGATAAACTCACAAAGCGCGCAGAAATAGTATAAGTAAAGAGTCGGATACACAGCAAGAACAATAACAAACAATGTTTACTTATGTAGCGGCAACGGGACTTGCCTTCATCAGAGTAAAGTTACATGATTTTGCTGTCGCAAATATTTTGAACACATTTCTTATATAGGTTTGCATAAAACTGTGAGAAAGAGCGGAAAATGTTTCGGAAATGGGGAGTGTGCATACAGTCAGGCTACGCCTATGTTACAACGTCAACAAACAAACAAGAAAAATAAAAAAAGGGGGGGGGGGGAGCGAGAGAGAGAAAAAGTGGTCGTGTTTACAATGTAGCGTTCAAGGTTGCACCATGACGGGCCAACGTCTGCCGCGCGGGCTGCAAGTTCAGACAATGGGGGAAACTGGACAACCGCGGTTTAAAGAGAAAGGGAAGAGTACACAGTAAGGTATTCAGTTGCTGGGGAGACTGGTTCGGAGGGAAGCGAAGATGGGTGTGCCCCCCGCGGGTGAAGAGAATAGATAGGGGGCACAAAAGAGCATTTCACAGAAGCTAGTAATTTAACAGGAAATAGGTAGGGTCACAAAAGGTTAAACATGAATAGATCACAAAGAGTTAAACATTCTTAAGTGGTGGTGGGAACGAGGCCTCCTTCCCCAGGACAAATGGCATTGTTGAGCCGCATTAGGCTAATAAAGCTGCTGTATTATGAGAGTTTCTGCGAATTTTGATGGCAAACTAGAGGGTAGGAATAATGAACTTAGTTATAAAAATTATGAAGCCGCTAATTTTAATCGAGGGATAAGCACGTTAGTTTTCCGTAACTTTCATTAATTCCAAGCGTGGCTGTCCCAAACTTATAAATGAGATAAGATTCCCGAACCTCGCGGTCGTGGTGCGTTTTGAAGGCGGATTCTAAAATCGTTGCTTTCAGATGTTCAAATGCATGCCCGGGACTGTTCACATGTCTTGACAGGGGCAAATAGGGCAGCTTTTTGCATGAGAGCGGTGATTATTGAACCGTATTAGGAAGGGCGTTTCAGTTTGGCCGATATATTGTTGCCTACAAACAGTGCACTCTAGAAGATAGACGACATTAGCGGAGTCACAGTTAAAGTTACCTTTTATATTTACGTAGTAGTCTGAAGCCGTGCTGGTGGCGCGCTGTGTAGTGGTCATGTGTGGGCATACTTTACATCGGGGTTTATTGCAGGGCATGCAGACAGTAGTTGCCGGTCGGTTGATACGAGAGTTAGTAAGAAAGTCACCTAAATTCTTATTACGCCGGTAGACAACGCGTGGTGGTTCGGGGAATATGCTTTTTAAGCGGTCACTTTGCATTAGGATATTGTGATGTTTTTTTAGCACGGTTGACACTCTTGGAGCGGAGGATGAGTGGGTTAAAACTAAGTTAGTTTGCGGGTTCCCGTTCGGGGCTTTTTTCTTACAGATTTCGTTACGGTCTAATTGGTTGGCTCGCACAATAGCGTCGTCGATAACTTTTTCCGGGTATTTTTTATTCAGGAGGGCGGTCTTGAGTTCTCGACAGTTTGAGTCAAATTCGGCTTGGTTTGAGCAAATTCAACTAAATCGGTGGGCTTGGCTGTAAGGTATTGCTGTCTTGCAGTGTCTGACATGGCTGCTTCGGAAGTGCAAATACTGCCGCGTGTCTGTCGGTTTTCTATACAGTTTAGTTTGAAGCCGACCTTGGAAGGTAGTAACGGTGACGTCCAGAAAGTTTACACTGTGTTCCGAATAGGAATGAGCAAGGGAAATACTAGGATGGGCTAGGTTAAATGCCTCAATGAAGGTGAGGAGCTCCGCCTCACCGTGTTGCCAGATCATGAATATGTCATCAATATACCTTTTATAGTACATTGGCTTTAAATTTTGGGTGTCAAGAAAGTTTGATTCGAGGTGAGCCATAAAGATACTAGCGTAGTTAGGTCCGGAACGTCAATGGGAACTCGAATCGGACCTAACTATTACACTCCCCATTTCCGAAACAGTTTCCGCTCTTTCTCACAGTTTTATGCAAACCTATATAAGAAATGTGTTCAAAATGTTTGCGACAGCAAAATCATGTAACTTTACTCTGATGAAGGCAAGTCCCGTTGCAGCTACGTAAGTAAACATTGTTTGTTATTCTTCTTGCTGTGTATCCGACTCGTTACTTATACTATATATATATATATATATATATATATATATATATATATATATATATATATATATATATATATATATATATATATATATATATATATATATATATATATATATATATAGTGGGGCCCCATGTTTCTAAATGGTTTAGAATACACAAAAGCAATATGTTATCAGCAAACACCGGGTATGGACAGTGGCGACTAAAAAGAGAAAATTTTAATCAAGCGAAAAGAATGGTCGTTTTCCGCACTTCAGCTATTACCAAGCGACCCCGAGTTAGTATAAGCTAAGACTGAATTTTCGCGTTCTTGACGGACTCGGAAGACCGGATTCCAAAACTCCTTCGTTAAGGTGCAATGATAAACGACCAGGTGTGTTAATATGTGACCTCCCGCCTCAGGAGATTACTTGGGAAAATTTTAAATGGCGTTTCATTTTTTCCCATGCATTGTAAGCCGAAGGTAACGCATTCCTGAAGGAACGCTAGCAAGACCAGAGCTGAATTTACTTTGTACGGTCTCAGAGCACCCTGAAGCTGCAGTCAGCGGCAGTATACGTAATGGTCATGTGTGGGCATACCTTGTAGGGTGGCTTTTATGTGCAGAGCACTTTAGGCGCTCGCCTTGTCCTAGCTCGCTCGCTCGACCCAAGTATATAGAGCGCCAAGGCGGCGTCCGGGGTAACGCTGTTGTTGGAGGCGTACCCTAGACGCTTCGAAAGCCAAGCGGTTTATATAGTCATAAGCGTTCGAAACTCGTGAAACGCTGGCGCTTGTCATACATCTTCCCGTTGTTTAGTGCAAATAAATCTATAGGTACATTTGAGGAACAATATACGTAATTAACCGGCAGCGCCCGCGTTCCTTTGGTTAAGGACGACCGTTGGGTTGGTTTTGACGATAGTAAACGCAAAATGTGGCAGTGCAACACCGGCACGTGTGGGGAGAAAAGCCCAAAGAAAACAGAGCTCCCGCTGGCACAGTTTCAGGTAGGGGGCGCGCGAGCACTCCGAAGGCGGGAAATCTGAAAGGCTGTAGGTGGCAGCCGTGAGCGGATAACGGCGGTACAGCCCATTGTGGCGAATCACTGCTCTGCACTTTCGAAAGCTTTCACATGGAGTGGAACGGCTTTATTTTTGCAAGGCTTGCTAACAATTGTTCGCCGGTCCTGATGCTTGATTCTTATTCAGTGTGTAAATGATACGTAGTGGTTCAGGAAATACGCTTTTGAAGCGTTTGCTTTAGGAGTGAGTGAGTGAGTGAGTGAGTGAGTGAGTGAGTGAGTGAGTGAGTGAGTGAGTGAGTGAGTGAGTGAGTGAGTGAGTGAGTGAGTGAGTGAGTGAGTGAGTGAGTGAGTGAGTGAGTGAGTGAGTGAGTGAGTGAGTGAGTGAGTGAGTGAGTGAGTGAGTGAGTGAGTGAGTGAGGGAAAAACCTTATTTGTGTAAATTTTCTCAGCCCAGCAAACACATTCGGTGCAGATGCTGAATGGGTTAGCGAGGCGTTTCTTCAGATCGGGATTTAACACTCTGGTCTTTTGCAATCTGGGAGCTATTTACCAAGCAGACCCGCTGCGCTGGCTCAGTGGATAAGGCATTGTGCTGCTGAGCAGGAGGTCGCGGGTCCGATTCCCGGCTGCGGCGGCCGCTTTTCTGATGGAGGCGAAAAGCAAAAACGCCCATGTGTACGACATTTCGGCGCACGTTAAAGATCTCCAGGGGGTCAGAATTAATCCGGAGCCCTCTACTACGGTGCGCCTCATCGCCTGCGTTGCGTCGGCGCGTTAAACCATAAAATCAATCAATCATGCAATGTATTAGTTGGCCTGAATATTTCCGGTCCAAAAGTGGGGTTTTGTGTTATGCACAGTAAGAGTAATAATGTGATTTTTGTGCACAATTTCGCATAAAGCAGAGTTTGTGCACTGTTTTATGCAGTCTTTATGCAGACTTTATTAGCTTAACCAGGATGTTCTTTATGAGGTATTCTGGTAATGCAGCGGGGAAGGTGGCTGATATAAAAATGAAAGTATCATCGCGCACATGTCAGTTTTCTAAGAATTTAGTTTTAAGCTGGGCGCGGGGAAGTTGGACCAGGACATTTGGTGAGTCAACACAAACTTGGAAGTGGCTTGGTATAAAAGGTGAAAAAATACAGCACAGGAACCGAAAGGACAGGGCAGGACAAACCAGGGAAGGGTTCATTCATCAACCGTACACATGGAAAAAAAGGACTGGGAGATTGTAAGCAAAAAAAAAACTTATGACTCAATAATCCGAATAGAAATAAGATATAAAGGCAACGTTAAAGACAGACTACGAACAAAACGAAGGCATAAAACAGAGTTAAACCGTCACAAAGAGCGAACGAAGAACCCTGGACGCGGGGAATGTCTCTACAACTATTCCGACAAGCCTGCGGCCTTCAAAAAGTGTATTAGGGTTTTCCTTCGCAACAGCGAAGCGCAAAGGGAATACAGTCAAATCTCGGTACAACGAACACCACATTAACAAACTTTTCAGATTAACGAGCATTTTAGAAATCCCACGCCGACTGCTTATAGTTTTAATGTAAAATTATTTCACTACAACGTACTTCAGAATAGCGAACTTTTCAAAATAACGATCGTTTTATTTAGTTCCTTGCCATGTTAACAACACCTCAGTACTACGAACTCATATTTTTAAGGCCGGAGATTCTTAGATGTCCGTTAAACAATCGCGGCAACCGGGGCAGTGTGCTAGTAGACGACACGGCAAAGCGCAGCGCAGAAGAGGACGTCTTGCAACTTGCTCCGCGGAATGCGCGAGCCGATGCAAGAGGGAGAAAAAAAGGTGAGGAGAAGAGAACAAATGAAGCATGGGTAGCCTTCTCCGTCCCGAAAGCCGCGGCCGTGCTATTCGCGCCCCGCCCCAACTTTTTCTACGTTCCGCCGCTGCTCACGTGGTTTGCTGGATCTTCACGGACATCAGCGGAGCTGACAACAGGGGACATTGCTCAGAGCGTGAGCGTTCAGGATGAAGAAGTGAAGATGGCAGCGAGGACGGCATGAACAACGATGCCTCTGAGGGTACCGCAGCAGCACTCGAAGGCTACGACGAGCACGCGACGACTGCGGATGTGGTGGACAGCATACAAAAACTCCGCACATGTCCGGGGAAAAACCGCACGGCCACTGATTCACTCCCCAGGAATGTGTAAGAGTTTGAGTCCTTCGTGCTAGGAAGCTTGTGATTATCGCACTAGATGAAAATCGCCAAACACTTTAAATAAACGTGCATTGTTTCATGATCACTAGTGCATTTTTTTGTGAAAAATGACTCCAAGGATGCACTGCTGTACACGTAGGTCGTTTTAGGCATTGAAATACTATTTGTGTTCTTAAATTTTGCGATTTTCACTATAACTACCTTTCAGAATAACGAGCAATTTTCCACGGTCCCCTGAAGTTCGTTATATCGAGATGTCACTGTACTAGAGTGAGTAAGAATAAACGCCGATATAGATCTTAAGATTTGCGCTTCGTCATGCTGTCATAGCATGAATATATAATGAACAGATATTTCAGGAGGGCCTCTCACTCGGTGAATGCATATCAATTTTAACGTGTATATAGGTGCTGTGACAGGGTGGAAAGGACACATTCCGCTCGCTCCAATGTCGAGGAATTACCAGCAAACAGCGCCATGCACCCGCATCAGCACCAGCGCGCGTTTGGTACTCTGATGAATGCATGTAGGCGGGGCTTTCATTCTGGTTATAGCACGAACCGCGTTGCAGCAAACGGAGGAGGATGTCGTTGTTTATTCTTTGGGCGCACTTCGACTTGGAATGCAACGCGGTAACCGGAAGATGGTGTGAGAGGAGCCACCTTACAAATAGCAGCGAGAAACGCGCGTCGCACGTAGAGAACTATAGTGACGCCTGTCACACTTGACACAAGGCATAGGAACAAAGGGAAGAACGGGTAGGAAGGTGCGCACTAAAAACGCCGGGCGCACTCTGTCGAAATGCACCCTCTGCGATGCATTTGGACCGCTATACACGGGGCATCAAGACTTCTTAGGCGTCCACCTGAACAACACGCCGATGTAGAAGCGTGGGTGGATGCAAAAGCACTGTTACTGTGTCACACGCCACCCTGTCTATCCACTAAGCGTGAAGAAAACTGCAAAAAAAGTTGGAATAAAAGAGAGCGCACGAAAAAGGCGGTATCCTTTGCCTGGAAGTCTTAATATTGCCAAATCCGCACAGCCGCACAAATCCCCGAGAGCTGTTATTGACGGGTGTTCCGCTTGTTTACACCACCAGTCGAGTGCCCTTGGGGAAGACACGTATCGTTGTGCACGGTTCCTGGCTCAAAGGTGCCTGTTTTCGGCTTTATGAGCATTTTTTGCGGGGGGATATCATCGCCACCGGAGAAAGCAATAGTTATGCCACATGCACAATAGTAAGGCCCTAGGCGCGAGTCCTGTGATAAGAATTTACGCTCGGGAAAGCTATCTCTTCGCTGTCCCGCTCACTTGCCTTCCCTCGGGCGCTCGGGCACGTGGAGGAACACAAGAAAGGGGCCCGTCGAGCTACGAATGGCAGACGCTGAATGGCATTGTTGTTCCCTGCTGTCTTCATATCCGGCTCTGTGCGTGGTGGGTAGGGGACAAGCGGGAACGTTATCAGAATGCGACGAGGTATGAGGCTGCGTCGCTTGACGGGCGCAGGGAGCACTGGAGCTCATATTCACTCCGTTGCTGCGTGCGCGCGTGTGTGCTTGATCGCGTGGCTGCGTGAAAGCAGGGGAGTGCAAGAGCTGAAATGAAGCACTGGAGAAAATCTTACTCTCACTGCTACTCGGGCAGAGACGAGAAGAAATTGTAAAGGTGGAAATGGAACGGGAATTCGGACGATGTCTAGTGTATTACGGATGAGTTTGAAGGTATCATAAACAAAAGGAGAGAAAACCCAGTGCAACAACAAAGCTGGCGAAGAAAAAAGTGATTGAAGATTCACTGGTGGATCTTTAAGATAGCTTGAGCACCTCGTCCTTCCCCTCGAGAAGTCTTCTCGAAGCGCGGGCCTTGTTCCGGCGTCCTGCACTCCCGCCCTAAACTGTCCACACGCTCCCCGTGCAATGGACTTCTCCCTGTATGTAAACAACGTGACGTCACTAAGCGCACGTGCGCGACAGGTGGCGCCTGCTGGCGGCCGCGAAGTGAGGTGGCGGTTGGCAGAAAGCGCCTGCTCCGACGGCACGGCCTCCCCTCCCTGTTCTGTGCCGTCACTGGCTTCCCACATTGCAGGTGGGGGTCTAGCTATCCTAGCTGTGGCCGTCGCACCTCCATGTAGCTTTCCGCATCTACAACCTCGCAACACTTTCGTTTACCGTACGGTCAACTGAACGGCGACGCTTTCGGATAATCAGTGCGCGGCAGAACAGCCTAAACGAGTCATTCTGAAGGTTGGTGCTGTTGCGACGCATCCCAAAATGTTTTTTTAAGATTCTTTGTGTTCGGACACATACCAAAGAAAGCTAATTTATTGTTGAATTTCGAGGTCCGCTTAAGCTAAGCGCGGTGCCTCAGGCAGCTAAACGCTCCCTGTTCTTGGTCTCTTTGCGTCGCCCGGAGACAGTGGCGTACACACGATTTCATGTCGTGGGGAAAAAGGAAAGGTAAAGCATAAAATGATTAAATAGTAAAATAAGCAGCAACGAAACAAAAATATGAAGAGCAAAAGGCAAAAATTATTCCAATAAAAATATCGCGATGATGTCGTTCTCTACGAGATTGACCGTGTTTTCTTACCTTTACCCCAGTGAAATCTCGAAGTGGTTCATCGTCATTGTGAGAGTAACATAGCAGCCACATATGGTTAGTGCGTATATCTTGCGACAGTGCACTGAAATATTTTCGGTAGTCATTATTTCATGATAGTTAAAGTTAGTGTCCATGTACGCTCGCTGCATACGCCAGCGTCGGGAGGCCGCAACAAATGAATACATTCACTGAGTCTGTTCGCTAAGGCCAAATGTACATTTTTCGAGTCGCGTCAGCGGCCCATCTCGCCCCGAAGGCACGATGCTACATGTGAGCACGGCAAGTATCTCAGTTTTCCGGCATCCTCAAGGCAGAATATAATTGATCAAGGTAAAAATTTATTGCACTTACAAGCAATGAATTTCGTTCGTCTTTAACAGATCCCCCCATAAGATCACACTTGTCGTTGTCGATCTGGCGGCAGGCGGCTATCGCGGATCCCTCGTCGAAACATTTATTTCGCGTCACCTAAGCAGGTTAGGCATTCATTGTGTTTTTAATACAGTGCTCTACCTCCTCAAAACATGACAATATTTCGCAGCAAGAAAATTTCCGTCTGCCCCCTCCTCCCTCTCCCCCTCCCCCTATATATTTCACTTGAGCAAATTTCTGCTGGTGCTGCATGATCGCAGATGGTTCATAAACAGTATCATTTCATTGCACGAATCAGCGCGGACTGCCAATGTAGACGGTATGACAGCGCTTTGGAGAACAGCTGAAGTTCGAGAATGCGAAATGTTGCTACGAGTAATTATGTCGCTGCTTTGGCTGTGTCGCTGTTTTAGCTGCCAGCCTCTTCGGCACATTGCGCGCATCCACAACACACGCCGAATTTACCTCTGTGGGGACTCCGAAAAGTCTGATGCCGCTGATTTTGCTCGCCAAATTTGGGTAGCCGAGAGCACAGCAGCCCACCGGCATCAGAAAAGCCAACACGTAAACAAAAATTCCACTTTTGCGCGCGTCTAATACAGCCTCACTGCATACGCGCCGCGCGGCGGTCCGAATGTTTTGCCAACCACCCTCCCGGCCACACCCAGCACGTGCGATTTCCGTGACGTCACGGCCGCCGCGTGACGTACCCCGGGAGAGGTCCATTGGTGGCGAGAGTCACGGCACCCGTCGAGGCGTCGCAGGGGCAGGTGGCAACTTGACGTCACCCTGGCAACGTCGGCAGTGTTGCAAGGCAGCTCTAGCCACGCACTCTTTCCACTTGTGTTCTGTGCTCTCGTATCGCTCACTCGGTTTACGGACCGAGGCGGCTCTGCCAAGCGACGCCAAAATTTTGCCGATGTGCCCATCTATTAATCACGCGCGAGAAACAAAAACCTCGGTAATGGCTATACCGCTGGTAGCTGAACATATTTGCCGAAAACACACAATCCTGCGATGAGAACACCAAACGCCCACAATAATAGGAATAAACAAAATTTCTTATTTTTCCTATTTTCACTCCATCGACAGTGCGGCATTTTTTTCACCTTTTGTTCGTGTGCCTACACGAGGAGGGACATACAACCTGCCAGGCAGGCGCCTAGCAATGCTATCCTGAAAGTCGCGATTGCTTAAAACCTATGGAAGCGCACAAATGTGCACCCAGGTTCACAAATCTGATCTCTCCTGGCAATGCGTATTTGCGCCGCGATTGTTGCTCTTCCCGCCAGACAAGGGATTGTAGGGTTTAACGCGCCGACGCAACGCAGGCGACGAGGCACACTGTAATGGAGGCCTCCGCAATAATTTTGACCACCTGGGGATCTTTAACGTGCCCCGAAATCTCGTAGACACGGGCGTTTTTGCTTTTCGCCTCCATCAGAAAAACGGCCGTCGCGGCAGGGAATCGAACCCGTGACCTCGTGCTCAGCGGCGCAGCGCCTTAGCCTCTGAGCCACCGCGGCGGGTCCGCTAGAAAAGTTGGCGGGCAATGCTGTATCACTGTACCGTGCAAGCCACTACATAAATTTGGACACTCGATACTTAGCAGCCACTGGGTGCCGGAAACGAAGAGTTACGACACCAAAATATATTATGCTTTCTGGGACACGTTTATTATAAAGGTATTCAAATTTTAAATTTAATTTACCGGTATTAAATTGTCAGCAAATTGGATTTACCGCCAATACATATAGCTTATTTCTTAAAAGGCTCATGCAGTGTTTTTTTTCGACGTTTTTGGTTGTCTGAAACTCTTTTAGAACACGATCAATAAGTGCGTGCAGCCGTTAGATTAGGTGACCAAGAAATGCTTTAGACAAACATTACTGCTCTACGTACAAGTCAGAAAGTGACTGGAAAGCTTTCTTTTCTTTGTGCGTTGCATTGTCGGAAGTCCCAACACTGCTTATGTAGGCTCGCAATCTCCGCTATTGCCACATTCCGTTAAGCTGTAGACGTAAAAATGTTCGATTACTGATTTACAGAAAATCGTAACCACAGCAAAGCTGAAACTAACGAAGCGTGTAATTGACTTCCATTCTGTGGTAACCAGTGCTATGGAGTTTGCAGTGGTTCTATCGGCACCAACCATTAAAAAAATTGTTTATTAGACTGAATCGGGGCTCGATAAGACGGCAAAAAGATGTTTGCGTAGAAATTGTAAAACCCCATTCTACCGGATTTAGTTTTTGTGTTCTAAAAACGCAATCATTAAGTGTTTATTTAATGCTCGCCACGTAGTCGGTCAATGTGGTAGAGGTTCTCAGTAAATCGTTCGACGAGTATGTTATCGGGATATTTTAACCTTGCAACCGCAATAAAGATAACCCGACCATTCCGAGATGTGCAACGCTTTACTCGTATGAACACTATAGATACGTCGTCAAGAGGCATACCAAGTCGTAAAAGATTACTTTTGCGAAGCGTTAACGCTTCTTATCGAAAATATTTAATGGTGCGTATATATCAGGGCTCCTGTAAAAAAAATAGCATTTCAAATTTTTAGCTCCAGGGACAGTTCACTTCAATCCGACGCCGTGCAGATCCCTAGAAACCTAGCAGTCATAATAATAGAGCTTACTAAACTTTTGGGGTCAGGGGAGTATGAGTCTTCCTTAAGCGCCGCCATGCAACCAGGGATTCCGCCGGATACCAGTGCGTTAACGACTTCGGACTTCGTCTCTCTATCCCCCCACCCCTACATGTTGTGAATTTACCTAAGAATTTGCTGCTGTGGCTCCAGGAAATAGATCTATTGCCACAGCTACAAAAACAGGTAATTTTGCCGCACCAGCGGCGCCGCAGAAACGAATTCGCAGGTAAATTCTCGACGTGTAGAACGAGCTTCCTGTAAAATGGACACTTTGTTGCCAGTGGTAATTTTGTTGGCCTGATCAAAATATTACCTCCTGGCTTTTTTTCACGAAAACTACAATTCGACGTAGTTTTTCTGAGACTAATTTTGGTGCAGTTGTCAGCAGTACAAGCTGCGCCTAAGCAATATATTAGCATAGAAAACAAAAGTGTTGATATTTTTTCCTGAAAGTCTCATGTGTGCAAACATAAAAAAAGGCTTCGAGGACCAAACGACTATACAGTCAAGTAAACGTCCACGCATAAGTTGTTTATTTCGTGCTTTTCACGTTTATAATGTGAGCTCCGTGCATTGCAAGTTTTAGATGAATTAGTTGTTTACTTCCCTGGTTTTTTGCTTCAATGTGTGTTAAGCATGTATGTTTACACTTTGTTGACATTTGTATATTTTTCACGTGATATTTCTTGTGATGTAGAAAAAACAGAAAATTGCAAGCAGTGTTAGCAATTCTGCCGCAATTCTCTGAACGTGCGGATAAATATTTCCTTAAGTGTTTTAGTATGCTTGTTTTTGAGTAATGAGCTACATATTTGCAGTTTATAATGATAATTTTCAGTTAATAGTTTCAGTTAGTAGTTATGAGTATGATCAGTTAATAGTTATGTATTTATATTCATATTTTAATACCTTGAAAAGTCATATGGAGGAGGTCGAGGTTCAGTCTTAGCCCCTCCCCGAGCTAGATTTCTGGCTACGCCCCGGCTCGGGTCCCCAAAGAAAACGTGTCGCCACACCGCGATCGACATTTAAAAAATTGAACAGCTTTAGAATAGGTGCCAAATAGGTTTGAGAGCTTTAAGGAAGCGGTGTCGGCAAACCGCAATCCACCCTGGCGGGGTGTATTGTGGTTCCTTCCCTTTCCTCTTTGTCATCGCTTTTTCCCAGCGGCAATAGCCGCCGTTGTGTCCTGTGATTTCACTGCTGGGTCAATAGGCGCGACCTCGTCCTCTTTAGTTGACAGAGGAATCGCTATTAAGGATGACGACTGACCGGTTGGTACGCCAGGCCTAATGCCATGCGCTGCTAATGACCCCTATCGTCTGGTGGCTGTCAGCTTTCGCTCGTTCCAATTCGCCCATTGGCGAGAATGTACATGACTGTTATACACGTGAAGGCTTACCTTTTGTGAGAACAACGAGAGCCGGCTTTGGCGCTTGCCCTATATTCCCGTTGTTTCTGCAAAATAGCGAGCGACCCCACGAAATAAAAACCGGTGTTGCGCCCTGCGCATTTCTATCACCGCAATAGCCTGCCGCACGGAAGGTGCAGCTTTAGGCTATATTAAGACTGTCTAGTGGCTGACTAAATGGAGATTTTTCAGGGTGCAGCATGTAGTACCTGTGTATTTCACTTGCGGCGTTGTTGTGGTCTCAAGGATGGTTTTTCAGTGTGAAAGAGAGTGACGGTTTCAAACCTTGTCGTCTTTCACAAATATATTACGCTGTCCCAAGTAAATATTGCGACGGGAAAAAAAAATCCCAGTGCAGTTTACCTCTGCGAGATTCAAAATTTGCAAAATTTTATATCCCAGAAAATCCATAAGGACACATGCTATCAAGCCGTTAACCTTAACGTTAATACTATATTACAACCCTTCCTTTCTTGAGTAGGTATACCCGGGATTTTAGCTGCCAGGCTTTGGATTGCCGCTGGGCTTTACCACGTCTCGGCTTGGTGGATTGTTCTCGTTCGTTATGTCTTTCCTTTCCGAGAACAGTAAAAAGTAGTTTTGCTGAGCCGTATGCTTGGGATTTCAGTAGTCAGGCTTTGCATAGCCCTGGGCTTTAGCTAGTTCCGGCTTTGAAGATTGTTGCTGTCGCGTGCGGCCTTTCACGAGAGCAATAAAAGATCACACCAGACTCACCCCTCCCTCTGTAGGACAGCAAAGATCCCTCCCTTCAAAAAAAAAAAAAACAAAGAAAAAAAAATCCAAGGCCATCTTCATTAACTTGAAGCCTGGGGAGGGGCGAAGCATGCAGCGTATAAGTGTATTCGTGGTGCATTGGCGTTTTTGCCAGCGGAAATGAAACCGTTGGGGGGTAGGGGTATACAGCTTTGCTGTAAAAGTGTCGTGTCTTCGAAGTACGAAGCTCTCAAGCTCGAGGCGTAAACGAGCGTCTCGGTGTTTTTTTTAGTGCGCATTACGAAGCGCTCTAGCACGAGGCGCAAACGAGTGTCCTGGTGTTGTTTTAGTACCCGTTACGTTCTAGCGCGAGGTATAAACGAGTTTCCAGGTGTTTTAGCACGGTGACTACATGAGGCGACGATTACGACGACGATTACGACGACAACGACTACAGAAGACGCCAGCAGCCCCAGCCCCTAAGGAGCTTCGCCCCTAAAAAAACATGCGTTGGGCCCGGCACAGCGTGTCACGCCGAAGGGCTTCTGGCCCATAATGTGGGGCTTTCGCTTCCACCTAAACAGCCTACATTCTTTTTCTTTCACGTGTCTCCATCTTCGGGGTACCTGGGATTTCACTTAAGCGAATTGTAGTGGGCAGTGGGAGACGGGGAGAAAAAGCAAGATGGGAAGAGGGAAATATTTAGCGACTCATGGTGAGAATAGTGCGTGTGTTCCAATGCATAAAAAGCTGGGTATTCCAGCTTCGAAACGGTAATATAATGAACAAATCTATAGAAGCAGACACAAGGGATTCCGGAGTATATAAATTATAAGAGCGAGGTCGAGCGAACGCAGCAAAAATACGTAGAAAATTGTGGAGGTGAAATGCAGCTGGTCATAGAACCTCCCCATTAAAGTGGGAAGGTTCTGCAGAAGGGTGTTGAGCAGGCAACTACGGGGAAACACACCTTTATGAATGCGGACCTTTGTCTACAGGCCCGGAGCTGTAAGGGTTTAAGTGGGTTGAGTCAAGTTCCAATGTAAAAATATGTTGCTTTTCACCTGCCTGGAGGTGGAACACCCTAGCGCGTACACGGTCAACCCACCGCGCAAATAGAATACTTGATTGCGAGCAGTCATCGTGAGGTTATACCTCAGCTTACCGCAGCGTGTGGCACGCCGTTCCTTTGCTTACTCTGGCGGGTTAAGTTCTAGAGATGGACAAACGTGAATTAACAGCCTCCGTCCACTTTCGAAGTGCAATAATTGAAGGCAGGACACAACGACAAAGATGAAATTGCGCAATATAGCGTATGAATCGCGCTGCAAATAGGAGGCATGCAATGAAAAGTGCAATGGCTTAAAAATACGTGTCGTATTAAGGGAGCGACAGACAACTTCTCTTTCTCACTTCTATGCAGCCTAGTGTCTTTAATATTTAGCGCATGCTGCTTGACCGCATTTTAGCGCATTGAACTTTTTTTTTGCCCCGTCATGATTAAATAGGCTTCTTGTCCCATTTCTTTTTTACAGTTGAATGCATGGTTTCTAAGTAACTGCCTTCAGGTGAAGTGAAACTTCTACTTCAGCAAGTTTTCTAATAATCCTGGCGTACTCAACAACGCCTCACATAGCCTTACGTGTGGCCTACAATGTTCTCATTTTCTATTCCCCGAACAAAATGAAACAGTGTCACGCCGAACATTGCCCCGACTTCTAGAGACACGAACAAATAAGTAAATTTGCAACTGCCCCTCCAGACAGAGAGCACGATGCTTCAGGAGCAGTGTATTCGTCCCTTGAGAGTCATACCCAACTGCGAGGCTTAAAATTTAAGGCCCTATTAATCTCCCCTTGCCACAAACGGACCTCTATGCAGTGATTGCTAATGTAGCTCTCGTAGGGTACAAGCAGCGCTCTTTATATTCAGACGAAACGACGCGCTTGGGAGCAATGCGCTGGGTCCAACACGGTGGCATAAATATGTGTGCCTCTTTCAGCCAAGCTGTCTCGCCTTCCTCTTATTTCTCTCTACTCCCATCTGAGCATTTCAAAACACGATAGTGACGCCATTTGCCCCACCCCCAAAAAGCGGCCTTGAAACGGGAAAATATGTAAGTGAACGTGAACCAGATTAACTGAAACAAACTTGCATGTCTACTCCCTCCATCCAGTTACTAGTCTCCTACATTTCAGGTCGTGTCCCTTGGTAGTCACTCCGGTACCCTGGTGGTTCACCGGCCTTCAGTTATCCGTCTTGCACATTCAGCCGAACCCGGCGCTACTTATTTCTCGTAATTTGAGCTAGGGTATCTACCACCCGAGTTTGCTCTCAAATCCAAGACATTCGTTCTCTATGTCTAAACGTTACTGCTGTCATTCTTCTTTCTATGGCTTGCTGGGACGACCTAAGTATTTTTTTTCTTTCAATGGGCTAGTAAGGACCCTTGATTCTATGCTATAAGGGATCAGCGGGAGTACGCATTGGTACACCTTTCTTTTTAGTAACAGGTATGCACTCTAAAACGTCCCCGTACGGCGGACTCACCAGAATGCTCCATAATTACTAATCGAAGTAGCCTAGTGAGCAAATTCAGTGACTTACATGTCAGAGCACTCAATTTCATGAAAAAGGACGTCTGTGGAGGAACATTGCGCAATGCAAAACTCCTCGCACACGCTGCATGTGTTCCCTGTCCACATGCATTTTTTTTATTAAAAACATATGTTGGGCTTCGTGATTCTCCGAATTTGCACACTTGGTCACTTCATTTGGTCGTTCTGGAGCACTGTGGTGAATACAGCCTACGGGGACTTCTTACATTGTCGCGCAATGTTCCTTACTTAAGTGTGTTTGCTTAAAGGGAACCTGCAACACTTTCTATAAGCCCTTTCACTCTTTCCTTCGCGTCTAAAACCATTGCAAAAGCTATAGTTACCGCCATCACGGACCGGCACTGCGAGATTTGCTCGCCGCGCCAGATACGCCTTCCATTTCTCCTTTGTTTTTGTGGCTTGTTTTAAAGCTGCTGTCGAAATGCGTTCATTGCTGCAACTGAAGGAAAACCGGCCAACAGCTGCTACGTGGCCTTAGTGACGTAATTCGGGCCGTTTAAGAACGTCAAGACCGGGAAACAGAAAAATCCTATGAGCGAGTCTCCAAGTCATCTGATGGGCATAGAGCAGTAATTTTTGGCTGAGGTGCTTTGCGACCCGCTAATCTAAGTACTGGGTGTGTTGGGTGACTACGTCCTGCAAGCATTTAAAATTTCAAAAAAAAAATGGAAGAAAGTGTTGCAGGGCCCCTTTAAGGCACCTCCAGCCCAAATAATTTCCTTCGATAGCCGTTTGTATTTGCACCCATAATTTACCCGATATAGTATTATCCACCCACTTCTTCCACTGATTTATTGCATATACTGAAAGGGAAGCTTTCTGCATGTTTATTAATCAGTTCTTTCCCCTTAATTATATCTAGCACAGAATAAGTTTGGTTGACTCGCCTACTGCTTACGCACTGGAAGCTAGCTTTGAGCATATACATAGAACGTTAGGAATTGCGATAGCTTTGAAGGTGTGCTAATTGCAAGAGTAGCACACCGTAAAATGTTGCAGAGGTGCTACGGGAATTGAGCCACTGGGCATGCAAATAACCAAGCGCATCGAGCAACGGCACACTTTGATTTCGGACACCCGTGTCGGGAAGATACGGCTAGCAGCTAAACAATGTCCTCGCAGAGTGCAACTTGCACAGGACGCTTCATTTGCGCCTTCCGTGATTGGTTCTGTTTCCGGGAATGGAGCTCGTACAGGAAGTCCAGTCACTTTGCGGGGTCAAGCACTTCATCCCTCATTCGCCGGATTCTCGATGATGCTTGCGTTAATGGCTTCGACATGTACACCCTTTCGTTATATCCTCCGCCTTCGTTTGAGCATGTCTTTATTTCTTGTTTTGTCTGCCTCTCTTGGTGACCTTCGCGAAAAGTGCAGCGGCAGAGAGCCTGGAACTTCCAACAGCTGATGGGGGCCTAAGTAGGTGGGCGCTCTTTGGGCGACCCCTTTCGAGTACAGTGCAGCGAAGCGCGCAAACGTCTATTTCTGTCACACGTCAGGCATGGCGGGCTCATCATTTCCTGGTAGTGCGCTCAGAGTCTCCGCATATCTTCGCAAGGGCGATTGGGATATTCGTGTACACTGGCGAGCCCCGCGCTTCGCCTTGAAGACAGCCTCGAGTGCCTCGTATTTGCTCGATGGGCCATCGCAGCCCAGTCGTACACCACTGCTGTATGGCGAAAGTCAACCTTGAACGGTGTGCCGTCGGGAAATACCCCCTCTGGACTCGGGCGAGCCCAATGTTGAACTAGGCGCGTTTTCCTCTTCTGGACGAGAAACAGCGCCCACTTGCGGAGTGCACTTTAATCTGCACATTTCATGGCGGCATCATTTCCGCGCTCGACGGGAACGGCTAACGAGAGTCGTTTAGCGCGTATTTCTGACAACGTCTTTTGCGGGTGGTAGCAGCAGCGCTCAAGGCTCGTCGATCATAGGATGCCTTCGTTTGAAATGTTAAGTCCGCTTAATGATGACTATTTGCGGTTATTCTTTTTCATTTCCACGAAGCCGCAATGCGTATATCTTTTTTTTATTTATTGATCACTGAAAAAGTATTGGCCCAAACTTAATTTCTGGCTACAGAGTATGCAGAGATAAAAAATCAAGGCTCGTACAACTCTTGCCAATGATTTGACGAACATGCCGCCAAGGTTGTACGTGGCAGTTTAACAGAAAACATAACAGCGAGGGCATGGACGTATGCAAGATTCTGTTTTTTGTTATTTTAGGCAAATTTATTTTAAATGATTGTCGTAGTGAGAGCAGACATCGAAGTCAAGTACGGTTTTTGTGCCTAGGTTGCTGCTGAAAAATAGTTGTCTTGATGATATTTAATGATGGGCAGAGTTCGTTACCTCGCCAATACAACACCCCCTCTCCAAAGGTAGGGGGAGTGGCCCTTTCCGTCCTTCCCCCTGCATATGCAGTAATAGAAGGTCGAAATCTCGTCGTCCCTTCCATGGGGATCACTGGTTCCAATGTTCAAGAAACTGTAGCAACTTTTGTGCGCTGAATAGGCAAAGCAGTTAAGTTGAACATCTGGAAGCAAAACTGTCATGCCAGCGCTTTGAACACTAGTATCAGCTCGCTTTGTAAACGTATAAAGAAGCTGTCCAAGGCGCAAGACACTGAGTGCAAGGCAAACCATGGTAGGGCGATGTCAAGGGCTTATGTAGGGCTATACGTTCAAAGGTGCCCGGCGACCTCCGATCTCTGCCGCCGGACAAATTTCAATTTCATTTTTTTGTTTTCTTTGTGCTTTCTGTTGCTGTTTTTCGCAGTTTTTTTACTTATGTTTAATTCTTGGTTATTTGGTTTCATTTTGCTTTTTAAAAAAATGTTGTTATTTTTCTTTATTTAGCTCTGGGTTTCTTCATATTTGTACGATTTTCTCGCATTCCTTTTTTCCGCTTTCTTGTCCTGATTTCCTCTCTTTTAATTGTTTTCCATGCGCATATTTCCTCCCTTATGGGGTGCACACCCAAGCGCTAGGTGCATATTGTTTGAAAGCCTACCGACCAACCAACCGACTCGGGACTTCGAAGTTCGAACGTGATTTGGTAAGTTTGCTCGTGTAAGCTCCACATTTTAAGCACATAAAATAATTCTAGCGGCTTGTCCGACAAACATCTAAAAGATGAAGTGATAAACGAGGCTGAATATTCCTGCATGTCGTAAAAGAGCCGTCGTCCGCCGAACTAAATCTCGAGTTTGCGGGGAGTTGCACGCTATTTGCCGACGGTGTCTCGCCTCGTTCGCCGGTAATCACTAGGTGTAGCCAAGATTCCCAGAGGCGATTTTTTGAGCATACGCTGCGGCTGCGTGGGTTCGCCTTTCGTGAACTTGGCCGATTCCAAAGACTGCCGTGTACACAGTGATGAAAATTAAATAATAATAACGCACTTTATATCTCCCTATTTTCGTTTGGTCCACACTCGATGTCCTTTCAAAATGTTCCCCGCGTATAGTATGTATGATTCTCTTTCTATGCATGCATGCGGAAATCTGATATATATATATATATATATAGCGACTCAGAAAATGGGAAATGAGGGGCTCCGTGAAATAAGACAGAAAATAAGGGTTGGCCGTCAAGAAAACCTCGGAAAGCAAAGGGGAGGTTGTGGTGGGTCATAGAAAGAGATGAAGAATTTTTTGAGTCGAAAAGAAAGTGGTGAAAAAATGCCCGCCGGGTGGAACCCACGACCTGTTCTGGAGGTCGTGGGTTCCACCCGGCGGGCATTTTTTCACCACTTTCTTTTCGACTCAAAAAATTCTTCATCTCTTTCTATGACCCACCACAACCTCCCCTTTGCTTTCCGAGGTTTTCTTGACTGCCAACCCTTATTTTCTATATATATATATATATATATATATATATATATATATATATATATATATATATATATATCGCGGGGAAGAATTCCTTGGACACCGGTAAGTATAATGAAAAAAAATGGGGACACACGTCGAAAGAGGAACAGTTTTAACGTTTCGACCGGGGACCGGCCTTCGTTAAAATAACAGTAGCGAGAGTAGTTGTAAAGTATATAAAGGGGTTCGCTGCGATTACGCAAACCCCGTGACAGTATAAATCACAAGAAAAAAAACATAATCAAAGTGCAATACACTGTAGGGGCCCCGTTTTACAGATATCTAACCCAAAGCAATATAACGATATGTTCGACACACATGGTGCGGAACGTCACAAATATCAGCACACGCATAAAAAAGAAGATTGACATCACAGGTGCAAGCAACTCCGTTTTCCGGCAGTTTCATCTTCGAAGCGCCTTTGTCAGGCAGAAATACCCATTCTCGAAAGTTGATGACGCCATCAAACGTGCTGATAGCCACGACGAGGAAGCACTTTTAGGCACCAAGAAGAAACAGCCGGTCTCATCGCATACTAACCTTGTTCTAACCTATTCCGCATCTGCACAAAGTGTAAACGCCGTTTTTAGAAAACACTCTATCATACTTTTACAGAGCGAACGAAGAGATAAAAAAGTCGGGGCTCGTACAACTCCTGCCAATGCTTTGACGAGGATGCCCCCAAGGTTGCACGTAGAGTTTAAAAGAAAACATAATAGCGAGGGCAGTGGCGTACGCAAGATTGCAAGGGTGCAAAAGGAGCCCTTGCATCACCCCACCCTTCCCCCAAAGCCGCACCAGTACTTGCTCCTCCCCCCTCCCCCACACTTCCGTAGCCCCGCCGCTCCATTCATGCTTGCTTAGTTTTCCATCGAAATTAGCGATCCGACACTTTTCATTAAGTTAATTGCGTCCCCAACGTCTAGAGGAAAAAAAAACAGGAGGGGGGGGAAGGGGTGAAGGCGCTTCTGTTGGGGTTTCTTCAGCGGGAACGCGAGTAGACACCCTAAACAAATATCTAGGCCGGCCACCATCGGATGCTTTTAGCGTGCAAATTGTAACCCTGGCATTTTCTGAAAAACCGAAGTTTTACCCGCCGACGAATTCTGCATCTACCTTGTCCATGCCCAGATTAGCTATGCATCAGTTATTAGCTAATGCCTCCCCTCCCCCCTCGCATAACAGCAGGTGTTGTGCCTCTCAAGGAGCGTGTGAAATGTGTTAGAAAGGACGCCTTCTGGGCATTAGCTACTGCGAAACATCGTCATCGGTAGCTGCAGCTTGGAGTCGCAGCGTTTACAGTCATGGAGATACGACACGCGAGCACGAAAATATTAACAATGACACATATAGATGGTAATTTCTTTCCATCCAAGTCAACTTGGCACAAGGCTTTATTATGATAACAAAGTTTGGATATGTGGCTTTCAAAATGCATCAATAGCGCGCCATTATTTTACCTCCACGAACAGTATTATTCAGTTTTGCGTGTTATGGCTGATTCTTTCGTGCTCGCATTTCATTTTTACATAGTAAAAATGAAATGCGAACAGGAAACCCGAACAGGAATGGCAAAGCGTGGAATATTCTTTTACATAGTAAAACATTCTTTCAGGCGCTCCCGTCCCAAACACAGCTGCAGCATCAAGCCAATATTCACAAGAACTAAGATTGTCATCTTAACAAGACTTGGTTGCTAGCTAGTTGGTTCATAGTATACGAAGGAGTAGTACTGCGCGAGAAGACGAAGACGAAACACGATGGTGACAGGACGAGCGCAAACTTCCAACTTTATTTTGCATGAAATGACAACACACATACATACTTCCCACCGGTATCCTCCATAAGCCAATGAACTTACGCACCACCAGTTTCGGCATAAGAAAAACACAAGTCAAACACACCAAAGAAAACAAGTCAATAAGGTGCGGTAAACGAAACAAATGCGACCAGACAACACATTGAACGTGCCAACTAAACAAGGCATCTAAAATGAACACGTGTCAACCGCAAGACTGAAGAGTAAAACGAGGGCGAGTGAGGCTTCAAGGACCTCATTTTATTCTTTGGTCTCATGATTCACACGTGTTCATTTTAGATACCTTGTTTAGTTGGCACGTTCAATCTGTTGTCTGGTCGCTTTTTTTTCGTTTACCGCACCTTAGTGACTTGCTTTTTTTGGTGTGTCTGACATGTGTTTTTGTTATCCCGAAAATAGTGGTGCGTTCTTTTATAGGCTTATGGAGGATACCGGTGGCAAGTATGTATGTGTGTTATCATTTCATGCAAAATAAAGTTGGAAGTTTGCGGTCATCCTGTCCCCCTCGTGTTTCGTCTTCATGTTCTCGCACAGTATCATTCCTTCGTATAACATATATAAACGCCCTTTTTTTTCCGAAATCAATAACAGAGTGCAATATGTTGCTCGAAACTCAATTCTGATTTCTGTTGCAACGTAAACCGCCCTTTCTTTCCTGTCTCTCACAATACTTTCTTCTTTCTTTTTATTATCAGCATGTTGTGTGCATAAGATTCCGGTGCTTTGATGTTGTGTTAGGTTTCAGTGCGCGTACTCAGGCCATGTTTGTGGGAAACGTATAATATTTGATGGTGATTAACATGTCGTTGTACCTTTGATATATCCTTGTTATAATAATTTTGTTGCAACTTTGTTGCACCCTTCAACTTGATGTACCTTTCCTGCTTGTGCTCTAAATGGTTGGCAGTATATGATAAATAAATAAGTAAATAAATTAGTCTGTATGACTGTACATTTTCATTTTCCGCAGAGCTGTACCAAAGCTGCATGACTACAAGGAGCGAAGTTCCGGTGAATATGGTAATCCGTCCCAGCGTTTAAAAGTTGAATCCATCCCGAGTACCCTGGCCCCCGCCGTGTTTAAGACAAAATACCAAAGGGCCCCTCTGGCCTTTTGAGCAGACTCTAGGAGTGTGCTCAAATGCATTTGCTGAATGCCATGGTGATGGATTCTTTCGGCCAAGCTTGCCACCACTCGCTGCCACTTCTACTCCGTAAGTTCGCTGCGTTGCCTGAAGTAATACTTGCGGCGCGCGTTCTAAAGGGGAAGAATCCGCGCACCCCCCATTTTTTATTCTGCTACTAGGTGGCGGAGACAAGGCGAATCGGCAGCAGCAGCGTTCAGCCGTGCAGCTTGCGTGGCATAAAAAAATCATTCCTTCTCACCTAGGGCCCTCGGGACGACAACGTGTACGTCGTGGTGTAGACAACGTCGTAAAGTCCGACCAGTGCACCTCGCAGCCTCCGTGCGCCAAAGTGCGCTCGCTTTCGTGAGCAACACGTAGACGTTTCAGACAAGCGCGAAGTTTGTCGCAGCTCTTTTAGACCAGCACGAAGCTCGCCCACGTGAGCGTTTAACAGCACAGATGTTTAAGGTCCTTGTTGCGCCATCGACGAACAGAAACGCACGCACCACCTGTGGTATGCTTCCGACGTCAGTCGATACGCGTTGCTAGGGGCACCAACCTGCGCTCCTTGTGACGAGTTCCCGGAGGCGTCGTCCAACTCCACATTCGAGAACCCTATGCCCAGCCTTCGTGGCGTGATCTTTCGCGTGCTCCCCTCTTCGCCAGGTGACTTGCGTCCGCACCTTATGTGGGGAGCACAAAGCAGTTCACGCGGCAGACGCCTAGTTCTCGAAGCCATTTTGCGCCGGTTCTAGCATGGGCTAAACTCGTAGCCACCGCGGCTGCAGCGGCACAACTCTCTACGGCTCTGTGACGCGCACATGGGGGATGGGGTGACCAAAGAAGATCCGGACGCCAAAAGAAGTTGCCATCGTTCTGGCTGGGGATTTTAACGTTGAAATTCTGAAGCAAAAGTGGCTCCTAGGGTACATGCTTGCCACGTATGGTATGCCTTGTCTCCCGCTTACGTGGGTGTGTCTGCCTACTATAGTGTGAGGAACCTGCATTGATCTAGTCTGTGACAGCTTTAACTTTAGTGACATTTGAAAGCCACTGCCATTCTACTGCAGGGATCATCAGGCCGTCTTGGCCAAGCTTAGTAAAAAGCCGGAGGCACCGATGATCATCGCTGATTGGATGCATCTACACGTACAACCACCAGGTGATCCCCCAAAAGAATAAGAAAAAGAAGTGCAGGTCTTCAACAGGGAGGGAGCGCTCGACGATGAGTTTGCGGCGGCGGAGGATTAAGTATACGAAGACTGAAGAGGGCACTGTACCAATCAAGCATTTATATACTTTGCTTTTGATTTGGTCTTGCACTGACGAGTGCTATACATATACACCGCGTAAATGGTTCTCAGTGACTCATACAGTGCTCGTCGAGTTTAGCTTAGTGAGATGAACACAGCTCTGCTGTGACATCAGGCTTGCACCGTTGTGCAAGCTGGCTTTGATTTTTTTTGCAAAACTAAAATAGACTTTAGATGCTTCTTTGAAGGAAAACCCAACGCTGATTTTTATTGAGAGCCTTGTTTGATAATGAAAAGAAACCTTTCTGAGCTGGTCGCTGATCACAAAGGCAGAAATATTTCTACCACCATTGCCCCACCTGAGCAGCCTCCACCATCGCAGTGCCATCTCCACACTGATGTGCCTTCAAATCATGTCTCGCCGGTAGACTCCATCGGGTACAGTGTTTCGGCCTCCATTTTTCGCGTCCAAAAATTTTGGGTACACCCACTGTTTGGGTACAAGACAAATCAAACCTTATTCATTAATACCGATTACTTTTCTGTTAGTTTTTATTATTATTTGGGGACCTGTGTCCTAGGTCTGCGTAATCCTGGCTTTAACATGGTCCGATAGTCTGTTTATTGGATAAATTAGTTAGTGAGAAAGCATATTCAGGTTAGCTCCGTCGAAAGCTGTATTGTTAGTGTTAATCTTGCGCAATGGGTGGGCGTCCGTTAGGTTCACTGCGGGGGAGAGAGACGGAACGATTATGATGAGTCTGGCGATGCTGGCCGAGATAAATCTAAATGTTATACATACGAAGAATGCATCCCTAGAAAATGCAGTAGGCACCATTTTAGCTAATTCTGTTCTGAAGATTGTTAAAAATAGACATTTTGAACAAATAGTTTAGAAGTGACGCAGCGCATGCTGTCTCCTGACGGAGACACTTAGCGAGCACAAGATAAAAGCGCACGGAGTATTTACGGAGCTATTTTTAGAACCCGAGGAGACAGCACGACATGTTCGCACAGAACTCGGTGTGCTGTGAATATTTGCAAGCCAAACAAACGCTTAAACACACCGGTACTCCGAAGGAATACTCGTAGCATCTTTGTCCCTCATTTGGACTCTGATATCAGCGCGAGAAGAAAAATTGAATACACCCGCGCATTCGTTTTACTTTCATTGCATGACCTAAACGCGTTGAGGGAACGAGCATGATTTCAAAATGAAGCTCTAAGAGCCAGTCAAGAAAGACTACCATATTGACAACTTCAACTGCAAAGCTGAACTTTGGCAGCGAACGGGCGTCGATGAATACCCGGTGGATTTCCTGGCAATCTCTGTGAGAAGAAATCCCGATATCAGTGGTGCTCTGCAAACGGCCATCACGTTTCCCGCCACGTCATGTTCTCCTGATTGATTGTTCATGTAACGTAATTCGACGTGTGAAAACGTGCCTTAGTTGAACGGTGTCCGACAACCGTCTGCCTCGAGTCATCATGCTTCAGCTGCACCGTGAAAATAAATGGACAGGCAAAGAGCATTCACAGAGGCATCCACTTTGCGATGCGCGCCTGCAGACGCATTGTGCTTATAATTATGGATTAGTGACTGTAAGCATGCGGTTAATACCAATTTTCCGGAAGTTTTCGTCACGTCATTTATTTTACGTGGTTATATGATTGATGTGAGAGAATTGTTTTAAAACCAGTGACTTGGATCGCACTCTTTAATAAAATGATGCCGTTGTCTAACGCAAATCAATCAATCAATCAATCATCAATCAATCAATCACTTTGTGCACGAGCACCAGGAGGGTTAAGGACAAGAAATTGTTCTGCTTACTGTGAAACTGGGCGCGAACTCGGGTCCTCGGAGGGACAGTCACATACACGCAGATTACCAGTGGCGTATTGAACAGTGCTTCATGAGCAGGAATTCATGCTTCTTTCGCGCAATACTCCCTTGTTGGCCCACACAAAGTTGTGTGTCAATCATTGGCGTTCACTTTCAGCAAAAGCATTGTAACATTTTCGCAGTATAGCGGGCAATCTTGAAGGAGCCGACGAATTGGTTGGAACGGGGTTTGCCTGTTGATTAGGGTTAGACAATTTTTTCCTAACGAATATCGGCATTTCCAATAACCTGCTCTAAATAGATCTTGTCGTCCACTGCGGTTTATAACGATTCAAGTCGAAAGCTACTTTCTTTGTACAAATTTGCCTAAAATGATAAGCATGACTGTAAATTTAACGTTTTGCGTTTCTTTCCACATCAATTTGTTCACCGATGATCGATTGTGAATTTACAACCACGTCACTTATTACAAGCAGATCTAAACGTTGTAACATGTTAGCGTGAAACCTGGTGCATGTAATTAAACACTAACAAGTGCAAATGCATGCGTGTGTCCCGAACTACTCAGGAAATACCTTCGTACTCGACTAATAACTCCCTTCTAGAAAATGTGTCAAGTTGTAAGTACCTCGGTGTTCACCTTTCAGTGACACCTCATGAAACATTCAGGCGGATTACGTTGTCAATAACGCTAACCGGGCGTTTCAACAACAGGGAATGAATGTGTTGCCATAGAACCTGCGTTGCACGACTTTCATTGTTTGAAGGGCAAAAAGTCGCAATATTCAGCGATTCAGAGTCAGCCCTTGTTGGAGCGGGGTATACCTGCGGAAAGAGCCTGTCGGCGATCCGTAGTTCTCCTAAAGCGGCTCAAATATGAAGGCTTCACCGCGCACATCCAGTGGATCCCGTCGCACGTCGGTGTAGCGGGAAATGAAAGTGCTTACAACTAGCCAAGGACGCCTTATCATCTACAAGGACGGTGCAAACGTGGTGCGATTTTCAACGTATACAGAAACACACCATCCGCAAGCACTTTAAGCAGCTGTGGCGACCAGCACACATCAACCAGTCGTGACGAAAAGCCTGATGAGAGCTGAAACCTGTCTGCTCCACCGAGTAAGAATAGACTCAGCCCGTACATTAGCTTGGCTGCATAAAATCAACATTGTTTCATCCCCGTTGTGCCCATTGTGTAGTGTGACTGGTGACATTAATCACTACATTACAGACTGCTCCAAAATCAACATTCAGCGGACTAACGTTTTCCGTGATCTCCAGAAGCTAGGAGTGCTCCATGCTACATCGGAGGACATATTTTTTCCTAGGGACCACTGGATTGTGCCAAGAGAAGTGTTTCGTCTCCTGCTGGGATTCCTGCAGTCCACAGGACTAAGTGAGGTGTGGTGACATTGTGTGTCTCTGTTATAATAGGACTAAGTGAGGTGTGGTGACTTTGCGCGTCTGTGGTATCGTATGTGGGACAATTGCGCGGAGCAATTGCCGGCAGTTATGCAACGTTAAGTCCGCCTCATCCAACAATACATACTAGTACTACTGCTACTTCGGATACCTTCGACGTAATTTCTCAAGATAACCTTCTTCACTAAAACTGCTACTTTACAAGACGCCGGTTCGGCGAAAGCCTGAATATGCGGCATCACTCTGGGATTCACGCTAAGTTAACCTGACCCAACAACTAGAATTAGTTCAGAAGAACACGGCCCGTTACATACTATCCGATTATAACCGCACCGGCAGTGTCACACATATAAAATCGAGCGTTAACAAACCATCCCTAGCGTCTCGTCGTAAAGTTCTTCGTTTGTGTCTTTACCATAAAATATTCCATCACCCCGAACTAGCAGCGAATTCACCCTGGCGCCTCATTACATTTCTTCTCGGTTAGACCACTGAAATAAAGTCAGGATACCCCATGGACGGACTAATGCCTTCTCACTGTATTTTTTCCCCGGACTGCCTCAGAATGGAACCACCTTCCCGACTTTATTGCCTGTATAGAAAATCCGGTATTGTTCAAAAACACCTCAGCTCACATAGTACTCTAAGAATGCTTTGAAATTCGCCTGCCTCTAATTACTGCTTACTGTAGTTATTTGCTTTGTACCCTTAGAGTGTGCAGCTAACATTTCATAATTAGGAAATGTTTGTGCTTCCTATTGCCTCTAATTTCACTAACTGTATTTGTGCATTGCCCACTCCCTTCTGTAATTCCTTTGGGGCCTGAGGGTATAATAAATAAATAAATAAATAAATAAATAAATAAATAAATAAATAAATAAATAAATGGCGGCGTATCTGCTCATTTCGTTGCAAATGTCGTCAAAAGACGATAGTCTTTGTAGACATTTGCCAAGGAAATGCCCTCTTTGCTTTCCCGCTCACCTCTCATGCTGTTCCTGTACCGTCGTGATCATTCCAAGGTAAACCCACTAAAGGAATAAATAAATAGTACTGGATTCGCAGTACCTTTCACCAGAACAGCGGAAACGCTGAGTCTGTCGCGTCTTGAGGTTTTATGCCAGGTTGATCTTCAAGCTCGCGTAAACTAAAAACCCAACCGCGAGTCTGGCGTCTGGGAAACTTGCAGTGCGCTCGGAGTAAGCACAAATGTGTGAGATAGCCGGATGAACTAGAATAAATGCTCCAGTAATGGTTAGAAGGTAATATTCATCGTCTGGCCCTGTAAGCACTGGATATAAGCAGGAAGCGTCTTTTAGCATGGTAAATATAAATGCAGAATTGGCTAGGGGTTCTCACTGCCGTCTTCCTATGAAATATCGGCATGGGTTTTTGTGTTATACTTCTCAGTGAGGTTATGCTCACGTGCACGTAATAAATTGATGATGGTTGGGTGTTAATGGCGCAATGCCGACTGGGGCAAAGAGCGCCAAAACAGTTGTTAATAATGAGAGATGAAGAGGTAAACGCTAAAATCGGTTAGAAGAGCAAAAGTAAAAACAGTGAAGGACAATGAGGATGGCTGGTGTAGAAGGCCAGTTTGTGATTATGCGCGGCATGAAATTAGGTCTGAAGATTTCCCCTCCGCTAAATAGTTACAAACGCGCTTGACCCAAAACATCGGATCGTCAGACAGGAAAAACGCTAGGTATGGTGGGATGTGTTGTCTGCAGAGTTGGGTAAAGTGTTTGCGTCGTGTTGTGTTGAGCGCTTTGCATTGAAGACGTAATTGAAGGCGTAATAAATTGCATAAAAAGCTAAATCATTGGCACCCAGGGTAAATTTCCAAATGGCGTTGTATTGGCATTGCAGAGCCGCACGCGTACAACTAGTGCACAACTGACTATGTTAAAAACGCCATTGTTTCCTGTGTAACACAGTGCAGCGTTCCGAGTTAACAGTATAGGAAGTCCCCCCCGCGGTCCGACACCCGGAAGCCCTTGGTCACAGCACGCCGGACAGCGCACTGACGGGCTCCTCGTGGTGCATGTCCGACGAAGAGTGGGGCAAGCGTCGAAGGGGAACGGAGAACGACGGGCGCGACGACGAGGGGCCGCAGAAGGTTCGCTGACCCGAGCTGCCGGGCCTCCCTCGGGGCCGCCCAAGACGACGATGCAGGGCGACCGCGCCGAACCCTGGTCTCCCGAGAACGCGCGCCGCCGTCGTTGGCGACCCTCGTGAGCCAGATTGCTCGGCCAAGTAGAAGAAACCGGAAGCGAAAGCGCTCCAGCACCCGCTTCCGTGCCCTCCCTCCGTCGTTCCTCCTCTCCCGCAGAACTCTTCCGTTTGCTTTTCCCTGCCTCGGAACCCACGCCTTCGAACACAATAGTTCCAAGTTTTTGAATAGACGCAGGGCAGGCAAGCGTCACAATCCCACACCGATAGCATGATATAAACCTTGAATGTTTACTTGCATCGCAAACGACAACGTAATAGTTATAATAATGGTAATATTCTAAGGCGTCGCAGGACCCCGCACAAGTCGGCAGCAGTGCCAGAGGACTTCGTATTATTAACCGTCGGGGACTCAACAGAACCGCCTCCCGGTGATGATGATCATGTCAATATGATGATTATAATGAGTATGAAAATATCAGAGATTTGCCCCACCAACCGATGGCGAATGGCCACACCACGCAAGTGTCCCAAGGCGCAACAATGGTCCAGTAAACTGACTGCGCTCACCCACGCTTGCACTATTAATAATATTGCCTTTATGTTTGTGTGGCCAGAGACAGTGGCTGGCCGTGGTGCTGACCCACGGATAAGGAAATAAAAACAAAATGCAAGACACAATTTAAATCCCCTGCCGATAACAATCCACAAACAATTTGAAGGGGTGTAAATTAAAGTAAACCGTACACAGACGGAGCAATATACGAAATGAAGCGAACACAGACCCCTACGAAAACCAAATGCAGTCGTTTTGTAAAAGCGCAGGCGATTCATAAATTAGGATAATGGTATTTAGTAAGGCAGCAGTACAATATTTCCTATCAGTAATCGCGATGCCTTCGTACTGGCTCACAGTGTCAGGACCAGAGTAAAAACACGTAACAAAAGAAGCATTTATTCAGAGAATTACTAAGCGGAATAGCAGTCGAACACAACACGCCCGGCAACATAATAAGTTCGACAGGAAAAACTCATAAAAAGGAATGGCAGTAATACAACTAATAGATGACCAAACAACAAACCCCAGGGGAAGTTTAAAACCATCAATGCGTGATAGAAATAATCGACAAATTAAACAGCAGGACTAAGATTAAAACTCAGGACACATTACAGACGTCTGACGTACTATATTTCAACAGTTTATTACGGGAGGGTAAAAATAAACTTTAAAACATGTCATGGCCTTTGAAGAATTGGTAGAGTTAATTGTGCAAACTGAAGGTAAGCGGGTGAATTAGAATTTCGAGGGGTTGTCAAGAACGGGCAATGCGATCTGGGGCCCTGTGTGGCGCATTTAGCTCTAGATACCTAAGTAGGTCGATGCAAGAAACACTAATATGAACAATTTTGCACAGGAAAGTAAGATCTGCACGCAAGCGCAGGCAGCTAACGGAAGGGCGGGAGGGCACAATTGGTAAGGCAGAATTAAGGCCTGGTCTACGGCTGTGTGTTTGTATGTGTATATGTGTGTGTGTGCGATGAGGAGGGGGGGGGGGGTGCCGAATGATGAGCATAATTTTAATTTTTTTTCTGAGCACGTTCTATCAACTCGGTGTAAGATTTGGACATGCCACTCCGGGCAACAAATGCATATTTCAACTGAGTGACACGATTTGTCATGCAGAAAAAAATAGTAACCGGATAAGTGTATATTATCGAAAGCCTGCCGACACATTCATAACTGCTTGTCGCTCGTCGCACGATGAGCCTGATGTCAGGGGAAAGAGTGAGAGTCCCGTAAAAGAGCACTCCCAGATCCTTGACCTCATAATCCTTCACAGAGGAGTGCGCTCGATACTGTTCGGGAACAGCAAACAGCGAATTTTGCCCAACATCGCCTTTGTTTTAGCTGGGTTCACAATTCGTTTTGCCGCACCAGACCTTTAAGGCAGATACATCGCTGTAGAGGGCACTGAAGTTCTGAACACCGGTACTTTGCGCAAATATTTTTAGATAAACAGAATAAAGAAAAAGTGTTTTTTTTTATGACTGTTGAAACTACATAGCTTAAAATGAAAAAGAGGAGTGTGCCTAACACACAGCCTTGAAGGACGCCACTGATTGCCGTATAAACACCGGTTTCTTTGTGGCTGTTCACAACTACATGAAATGACTGGTCAGATAGATAGCTGTACATCAAGGCAACAAGCGTCTCGTCTACACCGCACCCAGTAAGCTTCTGTATAGTAACAATAAATTCTCACCCACGTCAAAGCCCTGCTGAGGTGGAAAAAGATGATGCCCATCTTTCCTCTACCCAAACTGCAACCGAAGCGTGTGATATGAAGTTGCCAAGATTTGTTGTTGACGAGTGGGCAGGAAAGAAGCCAGGCTGATTTGGTATTAGAACGTTTGTGTAAGCTGACTCAAAGAGTTTGAGGTGACAGAGCAGTTATATTGGATTATGGTTGGTATTTTTGACTTATCGCTAGACCTAAAAATAGTAAAGACTGAAAATATCTTCTTTGCCCGATAAAAATTTATTAATAATAAGTTTATTAATAACAGTTAAAGATGGAAGTTAAAATGGGCACAAATGTTTCCATAATCCTTCATGATATCAGTTGATATGCCATCGGCGGCAGATAAAACGACGACTTCACCTGCTTACGACTCACTTTGACACGTCTTTTCATTTAACTTAGTAACGGTAAATGATTTGAGATGATCGTTAACGCTAGCCAGTTCAAAGATAGTTTGAAATTTTCAACGAAACTGGTGCAATATCGGGAGTGTGTTCGCCATTGAAGTTAAGCAAGCTAATATATTCGTTAGATGTCTTCGAACTACAGCGTGTGTATCTCCGGAAGTCAGCTGGTTGGTTACAAGCAGCGGCATCTATAGAGAGTCTGTATAGGGCCGGTTATCACGCCGGTGCTATCGCGCCGTCTTCTCAAAGTGAGAGGTAAGGACTAGACTCCGCTTGGCACCTGGCAAGTCCCGAGCACTTCGCGTTTTTTCGCGGGCGCTGCCTTTAGGTTTAACCGAATCTTGAAGTTCTGTAGATAACCATTCGAGAAGTATAAGATAGACAAGCTATAAAGAGGGATGTATTTCTTCATCCCTATCCTCACCATTTCGTCGGGACAAAGGATCCGCAGTGGCCAAATGAAAACGAGGAGGAGGGAGCGGAGGACGACAAAGGGGGGCCATCTTCACCCTTTGCATGGTTTTAGGGTATAAAGTGGAAACAAAGGTTAGTTGAACATGAGAGATAAATGCACATGCGAGAGGAATAGTTGCAGTAGATATCAGCGATACTCGAGCCATTATCCATTGCGTTTCGGGTACGTGCATCGCCTACGATTTCTAGCGGTAGCAGCTCGCTTGTTCTAGCCCGCATTCTTTACCTACAGAGATCCCCCCACGCGAAATTATTTTCCACCTTTCCGCAAAGCCGAAATCCGGGAGGGGAGCTTCGTTCATAGAAGGGCGCCTTCACTCCCATAATGTATACACAAATGCAAAATCTTCGCGGAGCAAATCAATCCTCAATTTTCCCTTTAAAAATGCCAACGTGTGGGCGCGAATTTTCGAAATGTTTATCTTTCAACTGACAGCAGACAGAGAAATCTCAGTCTCATCTAGATGCGAATGGGCCGCTAATGTAGGCCACTTTGCCAAGTGACTCCGTGACAAGAAGGGCTGGTGTGTAACTGAGCATTGACATGACCGCGAAGACTTCGCGGCTGCACTACGCAATTTCTTTTTTACGGAAAGGGAAACAAAAAGTAGCTGCCCTCAAGCATATTCTCCATGCAAAGAACCAGTCCTCAAAGCTGCTGAAGGTCTGAAACAAAAAAAAAGGCATTTTTAAACCCAAAGTAATGGTTAGGCGAGTATCTACCAAGGATAATATTTTCAGAATTAGTGTAACGATAAGACGCAATGCTTACTACATGACATTATTTCTCATGTGAGAAGTTTTGCGGCCGCAGCCACATCCTTGCAAAAAGCAGACTTGTAGTTTTTTTTTTAAGATAAAGGGGAGGGGGTCAAGTGTATGGAGGTCAAAGAGCAATGTCCGCAATTACCCGAGCCGCCATCTTGTTTCATGACCGTATGCGCCGGCACAGCCGTAACTGCAGTAGTAGTAGCACAAATTGTGATATGGAAAAGGAGAACCCATGGTCCACGTATGGCTATCGGCGATTAGGAACGGGGGTGGGGATTAATACAGACAAAACAGTTAAACCTGCTACCGAGACAGCTCGCCATGGGCACCATTCATGAACTAGTGGTTTGGTCTTCCGGAAGTGGCGAAATATACGGACGCAGCATTCACACTACCCGTGCAGCATTCACAATAGCCGACTGCTGCTCACCCAAAACAGACTGCCGGAAAGCCAACTTTCTCTGACGATGATGATGCCCGTGAGTGAGAGTGAAGAAAAATTAAAACGCTTCCATGCGAAGCTTGGTGACAGCTACGCTAGGCCTCCCCCTCTGCTAAACGTTGATGTGCAGCAGACAGAGGCAGTGACGCAGGCGTGCGATAGCGCGACGTACACAGGCCTAGGTGAATGTCGACAGCCGTTAAAGCTTGACGTACGGGGAGAATGACGTTGCTCTGCGTGTCCTAAGGCTACTGCAGGACGTTAGGCCTAACGTCACATTTTGAAGTTTATCGCCTTAAGCCGGCTCCCACTCGAAAAAATACTCACTGTAGGCCAAGCAGCAGGGACCGATTCACGCCGTACACCCCGAACCCAAACGTTAGGCCTAGAGCCAATAAATAGGCGACGCTTAAGAGTAACGACACTGATGCGCGCCGGCATTCATTTTGGTGCCTAAGGCCGGATGGTCAGTTTTATGCGCCACATTGCGGCCGACCTTGATGGGCGGAATTGCTCGAGGTGCCGCTTGGCAACCATGACAGCTGTGTTTACTTTTCGAGGATTTCGAGACTAACGCGCCGGTGCGACAGGTTCAGGCTAGGTTACGATAGTTTAGCTTATTTAGCGGCTCTAGGTAACGCTAGAGCCATTAAAAAAGGACGTGCACGCGCAGCTGTAAGCTTCATGTCTTCACTGGGCCTCCTCGATTTACCAGTCCTGGACGGTCCGCGGGCAGTCCGAGGACTGCGTTGAGAATGGAAGTCCCATAGGAATACATGTGAAAATCCAGCGCCGGAATGCGTCTAGGGCAGTCCGCGGACGATCCGGGCGGCCCACTGTTGGCATGACCATTGTGCTGTCGGGAGGTTTAAACGTGGACGTCAAGCGGTCCACTACGACCTCTCCGGCGTCCTCCGCACTCTAAAAAAAAAAGGTGTGGTAGTTTCTTCCTTAAGGGTGAAGCAGGAATGTATGATATATTGCTCCCTAAAAGGTAGAAAGATTCTCCCTTTAACAGGGAGGAGCGCGTTTCTCCCCCTATGAATGGAGGAAGATTTCCCCGTTTCGTGAGCTAATAAAGGAGTGTTCCTCCCTTGGCGGCGCTACCCGAGGAATGCTTGTTATGCGAGAAAGGCCTAGCGAGCTGATCGGTTGATTTCGAGCAAGTACATATAAATAGGTTGGTACTGTGGTTGTGTGTGCTTAAAATGCGGCTAGAACAGCCAAAACAATACCTACCGCGCACCATAACTGCGGTTAGCAAGCCATGACGCCAATCGTATACAGCAAAAGCTCGTTAATTTGAACTCGGTTAATTCGAACTTACAGGTAATTCGAACTGACGCCCTGGTCCCGGCACAGCCCTGTTTATTTCAATGGGGGAAAACTCCCAATAATTCGAACGCGTCGGTATCCGGGGCGGTGAATTTGAACTTGGATCCCCTGGTTTCCATCGCTCCTCGCTGAAGAAGTAGGCCCATAGTAATTAGAATGTGTTGCAAATCCAAACCAAACCAAATTTACTAGAGATGCATGCAAAGCAGCCTCGAGGCTGCATCTTTCAGCCCGTTATTTCTCAGCAGATGAGAACTATGACGCTGCGCTGGAGCTTTTCCGCAAGTTCTAAGCGATTCTCGTGGAGTCGTGACAGAAGAAACGCAAGCAAATGCATAATACCGATTACTTTTCATTTTGATTTATTGGACCCTGCGTAGTAAAGAAACTTGTTTTCGCGCATAGACAGCGTGGTTATTTTAATATTAAGGCTCCCTGCTCACATGAATGCAATCTCATTGCCTGTATCGGGCGTGTAACTGACTGATCCGTTAATTTCGTCCTCTGTTCGACCTCCGTGAACATTATTTACGAAATCACCTGCCACAAACGTGTAGTAGCGCCTAATTCGCGATTACGGGTCTAGACGTGGCTCCTTCCTTTTCTGCTCGCGCAGTGTGGTGTGACGTTCATTCATTCCAGCACCATGCCGCTAATTCAAACTCCGCCTAATTCGAACAGTTTTATGGGTCCCTTAGAGTTCGAATTAACGAGATTTTACTGTATGCGCGACTTGCATCCGTCCCGCTAAGCGCTCCGTCTACGCGTTTAGCGCGAATGCGCCGCTGTAAACAGAGAAGAAGTCATAACGATTGCATTGAAAATGCTGCCTTTATTTCCCAAACGCTTGTAATCCTGCCGTTCACCGACTCACGAGATCACAAACATCCAATGCGGCTGTTAGAGAACGACTAGTTGTTGTTAGTCCCCTTACCTTGCTACAACCGATGCATCACAACGCAGATCGTCTGCAATCGTGCACCTCAGCTCAAAAGCGGTGCAGGTGGCTCAAAAAACGCATCCGCCGCATCCGTAATTGCAATGCGATGACACTGCTAACCATCTAGCGAGCTCGGACGCCTCGAATCGTAAAATTCTAAAAATGACCGATACATGACGCAAAAAAACAGTTGGGGATAGGGTGCCTGATTGTTCCTCCTCGCCCACCCCTCCGTGAAGGGTAGAGACATCCTTTGCAGGGTCCCTCGCCGCCTCGACCGGTTTTCGGAGCCAACGACCGCCATTACGAGTCCCGCTCCTGCGGCGGAACCGCCGAATTGTGCAGCGGCCGGCGTGCTGTGGCTGTCTGGCCGCGATTAGCGGCTCAAAATGCCTGGTTGCTGCGTGCCTCTGTGCCCCACTGCAGGAATGGTTTGCGAATGTTTGTGTTTCCAACAGAGCCGAAAAGGAGACTGCAGTGGACCGCGAACGTGAAACGCGACAAGTGGGCGCCTACGAAGGCGTCGTGCGTGTGCAGTGTCAGTATTGCGAGCCTCATTTCTCTCTCTTTTACTTCGTTCGCATGCATGTAGGGACAACTATTGCATTGTAGTAACACGTGTTGCCCGTTTGCGTTGTACAACAATGGACGAGGGTGGGATGTATCTGTTTGCCCCGGAACAGTAAACGCAAAATGCAGTTTTGCGTATATATATGTGGCCTTTAAGTATTTCACGGTCTCTTTGATTTCCTTTTAATGATTGTGTTCGTGTCTTATTTGTTGCATTGACTGCATTCAACAATTCATGCTACAAACCATGGTTCTGCTGTCAGGCTGCGACACAGAGCCCACGCGCTGGTACTAAACGTGTTCACAAGCTCGTTTTGCTTCGTCGGAATGGTTGTTTTGGTTTTGTAACCCATGCTGCACTGCCCACAACTGGGCACTGTATACTTGCCGCTGAATTCGTTGTTTAACAAACCCCTTGTTTCTGTGGTGGTATCTTGTGCAATATTTTAGATGCGACTGCATCTCATTCACTCGCCTTGTCCATGCAGCGTCGGCGTCGTTGTCGTCCGCCCCTCCCCCATTCTCCTCGCCGCGCGACTGCGCTCTCCGCCGCTCACCCCCTGTCCTCTCCGATAGCGAACACTCTCTCGCGAGGGGCATTGGCTTGGATTCGATTGGGTTGGCTTGGCTTGGATTGGATTGGATTGGATTTGGATTGGATTGGATTAAAGTGGATTGTGTTGGACTGTGTTGCGTCATAGCCGCGCCACGTTGCGTCATAGCCGCGGTCGTTCCAGCACCGGCGTTCCGATTTCCATCGATGCGTTGAATGGAGCCTAACAATTCTGCTATCGCCCGCGCAACCGTAACAAGCACCGATCACTGTGATAACAGGAATGCTAGCACCACTGAAGACAAGGCTGCGAAGCGGCGTGAACGTGATGCTGAACGCAAACTATTGAAGCGAGCTACCGATTCCGAAATTCGTAAACGTGATACCGAACGCAAACGGTTGAAGCGAGCAGCCGATGCTCGCTGTGGCGTCGCATCTCCACAGGGTTCCCCTCGCGGGAAGGTGGGGTAATCTTCTTTTTAATTGATCAAGTGAGGGTGCTGAACCAGACACCTTTTGGGATTTTATTGCATCATTTTGAGTATTATAACGAGATGTACTGTGTGTAGCAAACTGGGAGACTTCCTGTCGTAATCAGTTCCCCTTGAATTATATTTCATGACTTCTCGCTTTGTTTGGTTGTTTGTTTGTTTTTAACGTTTTACCAAATGATCCCCAATTATTTTACTTTTAATTACGAATCGATTGTGAATCGATTTTACTTTTTTCTGGTAGTTTTCTTTCATTTTCCCCCCTCCATTTTTGGAGGTAGGTCCACCCCCTCACCCAAAATTAACTTCTGCATGCTGCGCCACTATTTACTGTACCTATTAAATGCCTTCGCCGATTAGGCATTTTTGTTCAGTTACAAAGCGTTGTACATTATTGGGGCTTCTTGGCAGATTTTTCTTTTTTTTTTCTTTATGTGTTAACCGCGGTGCTGTAGATAAGCCTCTGCTATATCGTTCATTCACCTTTAGCTTTTGTTTTCCCCTTGGAGAAGCAAGTACATACACTATTACAACAACTGAGTGTCCTCGCTTCGCCATTTGCGCATTACCTTGCATATACAAGGTATTATGCTTTTTGCAGTTATGATTTTCGGCAAAGAAGGCTCATGAATAATTTCAGTTAAGTGCGAAATCAGACAGGCTTAGTGTAAGAACTGAGCGATTCATGTAACATGCCTTGCCGGTCGAACGCCCTTATAAGACGCAACTTTTTCGCAGATAAGATTTAACACCAAAACTAACGATAAAGAAGCAAGCCTTATTGATGCATTCTTATGCATGTTACATTTAAAAGTGTAGAGACATTGCGCTGACTTAAGTTTACAAAACACAAAGAGGGAGACGCACGTACACAGTAGCGCGCGGACGCGCCCCTGTGTGCCGTGTTTCTCCCGCTATTGCGTCTTTTTACTTAGCTAGCGTGGTGTTTTCACTGTTAAGACGTACAAACAAGCCCATAAAACTGCACCTTAAATGGCCACAAAGTATTTATACCACTGACTGCAGAGCGTGTAAATAAGAACAATGAGCTTGTTGTTTGTTTTGAATTACCCACAGCAATGCGTGACCCTCAGCTGTGTTTTGTTGTTTCATCAAATGTAACTCGTGCAATTACAACCTTTTATTAGTTTGTGGTTTTGTAAGAAGTAGTAATTAGCTCAAAGAAGAAAAAAACGCGTAACGAAACGGTACTTCGGGTATGTTTGAGGGATGACCTTCGCTCTTTTAACGAAGAGCGCACCGCTGGTCTGGCAACCATTCAGAGACGCCTGCCGAAATGCTACCAATGCTACTGCAGGGGTCTTCTTGTTGTTGGTCGCTGATTCATCAATATGCTTCTGTCCGTCCTCGTTGATGAAGAAATGGGCAGTTTGGTATAATCGCTGCCCTCGTTTACCTTTAGGAGTGAGTAGAAAGCATCCACAAATGTGGTGGTAGCGTTGAACTGGGCGCAGGCGAGTCGTACTCAGCCAGCGTGCAGCGGCTACCACGGAATGTGCGCGAAACACACGGCTTGAGAAGCGTGCGTTTGCGTGGAGAGCGCATGGTGACAAAGAAAAAACAGTGAGAAGACAAGGAAGCACCACATTGTAGCGGCGATGCTGCACAGAATAATCGCGTACGCCCGAACGACGAAAGCCGTTTTGCAACGAAACAAATCCCCCCACCTCCCCGAAGGGGATCGTGCGGAAATGCGAATGCATTGGGTGCACCGATGAGTGCGGTGCGAGTAATTATTATTAATGGCGTACTTAATGAAGAGAGGCGAGAGTGTGAGTCCTCCAACCGATGATGACGTTGAAGCAACTGCAGTGACGTCACCGCCAGCGGGAGGTGTAATGCTCAGGTTGCATTGTGTTACACTTCGTGCTTGCGGTATCGTTGCCGCGAGGGATTCGACTTCACCGACTTCCATCGCTTTCAAGGCGCCAGGCGCGCGCTCCACTGCATTATATAGATACCGAGCGCAGCGAGCTGAGAGAGGGTACGCGGAGAGGAGTGATCCCGTCGTTTTGGCCAACATTTTCGTGCGCCACATTGCAAGAGCGACTTATCGTCTCCAGCGGATGCTTCGCACGCTGAGCCTCTCGAATCGCGGCTTCTTCCACGGCCGTGCGAACTATCCTCGGCCTGGCCAGGGGGATTCAATGATAACCTACAGCAGCTTCGACATTGAAGTCGCGGCTCTTCTACGGTACAGCGCACATGCGCACGGCGACACGAAGACGAACGAACGAGGGGCGTACGCTATGACGCGTCCTTCTCGTTCCGAGCAAGTGGTTCCACCATACGGCGAACGCTGGAGTTTTATGTTGGCCAATCTCCCTAAGTGGGTATGCTTAGTTGGACGAACGTGCACTCGAGGCACGCGTGCACGAGCGCTCGGCCTTACACCTGCGGGTGCACGCCGACGGAGCACGACCACCCCCGACTAAGAAATGCATTCGCATTTAAAACGGTTTCGTTGGCGTCGGCGCCAACGGCAGCTCGCCGCCGACACGGGAGAATGTATGCTTCCCGTGCCCGTGTTTCGTAGAGGCCGTACAGAGGGCGCTACGTATAATGAGCTAAAGATAGAAACTCGCTGGGCTGGGGGAGAAAACCCGCATTATTCTCCCTTTTTCTACCCTTTTTTCTAAGAATGCGTGGTCGAGCGGAGTGGACTGGATTGTTACAGAAATGGCAAGATGTCTACGACGCGGAAGGGAAACAGACAGCTTTATGTCTGTCCGCTATAAGCCCTTTCAAGTTGCAATCAGCTGACTGGCTTCGAAATATGCACAATCACAAATCACAGACAACCGTGTTTTTTTTTTCATGCACACCGCGGACTGCGTCCAGCTTCGTGGGTGTACATTCTTCACAGAGTGGAAGGGCACTAAACGTTTTAACCCAACTTTGTTCATTCATACCGCTGTAGGCTTCGAATTACTGTCATTCTGGGCACCAAAGGTTCCCCTTGTTAGTACAATATTCAGACTACAGATTAACATTTTCTTTCTTTAAATCAAGCCAAAGGGCTCTTTGCGCGTACACGTGGTCCTGTATAATTTTTTCTAAAACCACTATGAAAGAAAGGTGCATCTCAATTTAGGGTACGCTTCCTGGAAGTATAACGGCTTGCAAAATACCGCCATCCTACGTTTTGCGATCATAGTAATTCCGGAGAGGCGCAAAGAATTTGAGGCCTGGTGCAGAACGGAGAGGCGCAAAGAATTTGAGGCCTGGTGCAGAACGGAGCCGCCTTGCGAATAATTTTTCTCGGGGTGAATATTCCTCAGGGTTCTTAATTGCGGTAATAACGATATTGATAGCAGTAACAACAAGGATGTAGCATTGAGACGGCTAGTTCAAACGGCTCCTAAAAAAATCGATAGGCTGGTGGTTAGCTCTTAAATACCCTAGCCATATGGGATTTCAGGAACGAACTCACAGAAGTCGCGCCCCCTTCACGCCCGCTTTCAAATGCACTATGCAATAGAAATACCAAAAAAGCAACGACCCTGCTGTTAGTGCAGCATCTGCGACATAATAAATTGCGTTACTCCTATGCACCAAAAAATAACGCTAAGCGTGGCGAATTTCCAGGAGCGCCTCTAATCGAAGTTAGAAAACAGCCCTTGAACTCCTGGTGACATCTTCTAAACACCCTCATTCTGGTTAGGAGTGTATACGGGAGGCTCACTGAAATAAAAGGCTACTAGGTATGTAATAGAAACTGCTTTTATTAAAATACACAGACTACCTTACAAATTGTATTTTTTTAGAATATACAAACTACCATTCGGGGAATATATGCTGAACCCAACTAAGCCAATATATGCTTCGCATTGCTTCCCAATACTTAGGAGTTACCGTTTTCAATTTCTTTTGTTACCTTAAAAAAATCATGCATTGTTTTACCACCATAGCTTACGTAATTTGCTGCCATTCATGTTCTCTTTACTGTTCCCGACATGGCTGACCGTAGCAACATGCCTTCCCCTGCCTCCCTCTCACCAGGAAAAAAAATCTATCAACTTTGCGCAACAGCAGAGCCAACCTACACCTACAGCTTCGAAAAAATACGACCGCCTATAATAGCAAGTCTGATATGAATACTCTTACAAGATACAAAATTAGAACTGTAGAACAATGGGAGATTGTTCTGCTCAGCTCCACACCGGAGCCACTACACACAGCAGTCCGGATGGCCGAAGCCGCCGCGAGGATCCAAGGAATTCTGGCTGACGGCTGAGGGAGGGAGACCGTCCAAATCTTCTACCGTTCAGATCCCATCTCTGGCATCAAATTAAGTCATCTGTCTCTCTCTGTCTCTCTCTCAACAGGGGTGAAATTGTGCGTACCCACGATAATTCAGGCTGATTCCCATCGAAGATGTACGAACTAGCACAGACCACAGCCATATTGGAGTGTACTAATTCGCAAATTACAATAAATCATGTTGTCTTTCGCGCAATCCTTGGATTGCACCCAGCTTTGCTGGTAATCCTTTTTCACGGAGTGAAAGGGCACTGCATTCTTTATGCTCTTTCTTACGGCATCCATAAATATTCTACACTGAAGAGCTGCGCCTGAACATTGAGAAATTGTAGGATTCATCCTTAGAAAGTTGCAATTGTGATACTGTTCCACGACGCTACCCGTCACAATACTCCCAAATCTCAGAAAAGCTGGCTCAGTTTGCTACTCCCAGGTTGTGCTTAAAGGGCCACTGAAGCGCTTTTGAAACCGGGTTGAACTCTACTCTTTACAATTGTTACGTTGGTCAGTTTATGCCTATAAACGTTTTTGGCATTTTTAGCTTGGAGGCAGCGGTATTCGTCAATACATTTGACCCTACGCACCGCCCACTGCTCCCACCCGCATCGCCGGAAGACCGAGAAACCGAGAGGAAGCGACCGGAAGTAGCGTCATATTCGGAAGACGGCCAGCGACATGCGCCGCCGCTTCGCTGTGTCCCAGTTTGCTGGGTGAAGTTTCGAATTAAGCATACTTGTAATCTGCACTTTATTAATCTTTATGGTCTAGAGTTGCTTCCGCGCTGATGTATAACCGTAATGCTAGTGTGTGATTCCCTAAACGACTCCTATATACCAGATTTCCTATCCGAGCGCCTGTGGCTACTACATAGCGATTGAAGTGTACTGCTAGATTGGCTACTACATTGCGATTGAAGTCACGATTGCCTACTACATTGCCTTCACGAGTAGCCGGGGCCGGCCGTGTCGTACGCTCTGTGCTTCATAAGCGAAGCGACGCGCTCAAACATGGTACGGAGCTATCCCAAGTTCCTGATCCATCGTTGTGGGCGTGCTGAACCGGAGACAGTACTGCTCGTTGTCTGCTATCGGCCACCGGAAAATAACCTATAGTTCGCACAAGATCTAAATAATATACTCAACCAGCTAGCTACGAAATATTCTACTGCGCATATTCTACTTTTTGGAGGCGTCAATTTTCCTAACATCGATTGGAATGACGGCACCCAATTAATAACAGGCAACCCCAGAGCAAAAGAATTCATTAACGTCTGCCTAAATTTTAACTTGACACAGCTAATAACAGAACCTACACGCATTTCTGGTGAAGCTTCTAATATTCTGGACCCTGCCGGAGATTAACGACCAGAAAGTTATACATGCTGTGTTTGAATTCGTCCCGAAACTACGCAAATTACGCAGTAAAACTATACGTCTATACGACAAGGGGGACTACAACGCAATAGTCAGTGAACTCGAAGCATTCTTACCCCATTTTGAAATTACTGCGAGTGAACTATTTGTGAGTGATGACTAGTTAATTTTCGAACAAAAAATTAAGCAACTAACAAACAAATTTATTCCCATTGCTACCGTTCTAACCTTCTAATATACCGTCCTAATCTCCCCAGTGCTACCGCTCTAATCTCCAAAAAGCATGGTTTTCGGAACTTCTAAAACGGCTTGAAAATAAAAAAACAAGTCTTTTTCGTACCCTCAAGTTGCAGCAACTGCCAGCGAATGGGACAGGTGCAAAGAAGCCGAAACCATCTACTACAACGCCATTCCAACCGCAAAAAGAACCTTTTTCCATGCTGATCTCCCGAAAATTCCAGTCAATAACCCCAGGAAGTTTTGGGAGGTGGTTAACCCGAAGAAAATACCGGGTATTACTTTGAATAATCCTTTGGGTGAAGACGTTAGTGATTATGAATGCGCTGAATTATTCAACGCAGCCTTCGCTTCCATATTTACAAACGAATCTAACAGCCCCCTTCCAATTTTTCCGTCTATCATTGTCTCTCTAATGCCCAGTCTTGATTTCATCACTGCCGGAATAATTTCCCTAATCGACAAACTAAAACTGTCTTCAGAGGGATCAGACGATATAAACTACAAATTTCTAAAAAATACGAAACAGATATCTGCGATTTATTTGTCACTGTTGTTCCCTCAGCCATTATCACCAGGTACACTACCAATCAATTGCAAACTACGAAAGGTCATTCCAGTCTTCAAATCAGGTGATAAATCATGTCCGCTCAATTATCGCCCAATTTCATAAACAAGCGTGCCTTGCAAGCTCATGGAACATGTCATTTTCACCGAAATCATGCACTTCTTGGATTCCAATAACTTCTTTCATCCCGCACAGCTGGGATTTAGAAAAAAAAAATTTCGTGTGAGACACAACTTGCCCTTTTCGTTAATGACCTGCATACTAAATGTACAAACTGACGCCATTTTCCTGGATTTTGCAAAATATTTCGACAATGTACCCCACAACCGCCTGATGTTAAAACTTTCGAAATTCCACTAGACCCTAAAATTTTAACCTGGATTCGAGAATTTCTTACTAATCGTTCCCAATTTGTTACAGTTAATGGGCTAACTCTTACCCTCTGGCAGTAACATCAGGCGTCCCGCAAGGATCTTTTCTCGGCACCTTATTGTTCCTAATACACATCAACGACCTACCTCTGCATGTATCCAGCAATATTCATATGTTCGCAGACGATTGTATAATACCCCGTATCCTTACTAACATATCGGCTCAAGTCGCATTGCAAGATAATATTAACCATGTGCTGGTCTGGTATAATCGTTTGCTCATGATATTAAACACAAAAAAATGGAAATCCCTCTCTTTCCACCATCACCGCAGCCTCTCATCTATTCTTATCAAATCGGTAACGTTCGAATCGGTAGCATTTACAAGCAAGCACCTAGGAGTCACTTTAAGCAACGATTTAACATGGCGCCCGCATATTTTCAACAAAACAGATCGCTTCGTTTCTTAAAATGACACCTACGTCATGCGCCCCCGCATCTAAAACTACGCACACATCTTTAATTCGCTCTCAACTTGAATACGCGTCGCCTATCTGAGCCCTCATCAAGCATACTTAACCGACGCACTTGAATCCGTCCAGAATCGAGCAGCTAGATTCCTTCATTTTTCATACTCATACAACATAAGCATTTCATGCCTTAAACAAGAATCTGGTATTTTAAATCTTAACATTCGTCGCCGCATTGCCAGCCTCATTTTGGTCCACAAGTTCTATCACAGTACATTGTGCCGACCACCCTATATCTTTCCTCCTGCCCGCATATCTCGCCGCACCACTCATTCTTTGCATGTCGCCCGACCACGTGCCCATTCCACGACATTTGCCGCCTCATTGTTTTGTCGCGCAGTCTCCGACTGGAATGGCCTTTCCGCTGAGCTTGCCACCATTACGTGCCTCTCAACATTTACCCAAACTGTTGCGCGCTTCTTTTCACATTGAATACTCAAGCGTGTTATTTTTGTGCCCCTGGTTCTCGCTTTCTCTCTTTTTTTTTTCTTTTTAAATGTGGAGCATTTCTTAGGCTCGCCTGGTCCTTCGTCGTTGATGGCGGCGCCGTCCACACGCTCCCTGCGCATGCGCGTCGCGTCGAGGCGCAGGTGCGCGTCTCTCCCCCGTACCCTCCTCGCTCTCAACAACAGGTGCGGTGGTGCGGGAGGAGCGCGTGTACCCCGTGCGCTCCGTCACTCTCAACAACAGCTGCGGCGGTGCGGGGGGAGCGCGTCTGTGCGCGCATGCGTCGTCGCTACCCGTGCGCTGCGTCGCGCTCAACAGTAACGGCGGCAGGGCGTGTACACGTGATAACGGCGCGGTGGGTACGTGGAAAGTTCGCGCGCCTGTGTACGGAAGTGTGCGCATGCGCGTCTCTCCCCCGTACTCCTCTCCCTCGAACGCGGGCGGTGTGTATATAAGCGGCGGAGTGCGCGTTCGAAATTCAGTCAAGGGCGTCTTCGCTTGGCTTTCGCTTGACTTGACGCTTTCCTTGACTCGAGTAGATGCGATGGAAGGAACGTCTTCACCAGTTACGCAATCGCACGACCGCTCCTCAAAGACCCCTTGACAGTGCACTTTAGCGACCACAAAGCAGTCATCCTCTCCGTCCAATACAACGACGGCACCAAGCAATAAAGACAGACTTTAACTTTACACTCCTTCCCTTCGCTTCTCCTTCATTCAATAAATAAGAATAATAAAGACAAAATAACAATTAAGCATTCCCAAACCATACCCAATTACGCAACATTCACCCGATACCCCCACCACTCTGCGACGCATTTACTCGAGTTGCGACGCAATTGCAACGCGTTTACTCGAGCACCTCCGCGCGACGCGGCGTCCCGCGGCGGCCGCATCGCTAGCTCATGTCTGCGCGCATCGCAGGCCGCTGCACAGAGATTGTTTCTGCCCGTCCGAATGTAAAAACAAAGTTCCACATTCGAGGAACGGGGTGATGGTGTGTTGAAAAATTGTGCTACGAATTGTGACTAGCGCTGGTAGTGAAAGCGGCGAACCAATACCTGCACAACTTCCCTGCACACGACAAACAGAAGTCGGCCATGAGCCGTTGGGGGAAAATCCCTTTCCAATGCTCGCCGCGAGCGAACTTGTTGCGTTTATACTTCCCTGAGGCTCTCCTATTCTAAGGAAAGATTGTGGCAGCCTCCCATTCACCAGAGGACTTTCTGGTCCGTATCTGAACGGGAAAAAATTACACCATCTTCCCGTGGGGAACCCTGATCAGGATGCGAAGCATCGTGGCGGTTCCGTGTGGTTCCATTGTGTTGCCGTTATGTTGAGTGATCTGGTTTTTACTAGCGCCAGAGGGAATTCCGCGTCCGGGTCCACACCGGTGGCAAAGGCACGCAAGTGCTGTTGTGTTACGGTGAGTAGGCGGTGGTTCTCGAGGCGCCGAAACTCGTCCATCATGTTCTTGTCGATGTTGTCTCTGTGGTAGAATGGGTAGTCTCCGTCAGCTTTGGTGAGGTAAAGGTTGTTAACATGGGTGCACCGGCTGAGAGCAATGTACACGCCCTCTTCTTCGCAGCTTTCTTTTCTCGTTCTTCTTCTTCTTCGTCGGTTCCCCTACGGGAAGATGACGACGGTGGTTGAACGCGAACCTATCTCGTGATGAATTCTTTGCTTGGCCCAATCCCTAGGGGCATCCTGCCACAATCAGCATCCGGGGCGCTGCGGACGGGGCTGCTTGAGCTGCAAGGCGCGTGGCGCTTCCCGCCACAGCTTTCCCACGGGAAATTCAGAATCCCCCTCTAAAGTTTTCAGTTCGTCGTTTCCGTTGACGTTCAGCTTCGCGTGCCTTCGTTGTATCAATAGCTTCTTGACGTAGTTTGAATGAGTCAAGGACATAAGGCGCGTTCGTAGCACTTGCCCCTGTCCCGGATTTGTAGCGTAGTGGGAAGAGCACCGCGTACCTCCCGTTGCGGCCAGAGAGTCGTGGGATCGAAACCGGGCGCCGCTAACTATTTCTTATCGCGGAACTGTGGGTCTAAGGAGGAGAGTTGCGCATGCGCAGTGAGCGTGTGGACGGCGCCGCCATCAACGACGGAGGACCAGGCTAGCCTAAGAAATGCTCCGCATTTAAAAATGAGATCTTCAGGCCGAGCCAGGCCGAACGGTCACCGCAGCGCCGACAATTCCGAATATGACGTCATCTGTCGTCAGCCAATGGCGAAAGGCAGCCAGGGCTCTGACTGCACCCCCAGACAGGGGTTGTTTATTTTGACGAAAAAGGAGCGTTTTGGTATATTTAAACATGCAATAAACATGTTTTTCGAAATCAGAATCACGAAAACCATAATGTTATGCCCCCGACAATTTTTAGATGCGACTGCATCTCATTCACTCGCCTTGTCCATGCAGCGTCGGCGTCGTTGTCGTCCACCCCTCCCCCATTCTCCTCGCCGCGCGAGCTGCGCTCTCCGCCGCTCACCCCCTCTCCTCTCCGATAGCGAACACTCTCCCGCGAGGGGCATTGGATTGGATTCGATTGGGTTGGCTTGGCTTGGCTTCGATTGGATTTGGATTGGATTGGATTAAAGTGGATTGTGTTGGATTGTGTTGCGTCATAGCCGCGCCACGTTGCGTCATAGCCGCGGTCGTTCCAGCAATGGCGTTCCGATTTCCATCGATGCGTTGAATGCAGCCTAACAATTCTGCTATCGCCCGCGCAACCGTAACAAGCACCGATCACTGTGATAATGCTAGCACCACTGAAGAAAAGGCTGCGAAGCGGCGTGAACGTGATGCTGAACGCAAACGATTGAAGCGAGCAGCCGATTCCGTACTTCGTAAATGTGATACCGAACGCAAACGGTTGAAGCGAGCAGCCGATGCTCGGTGTGGCGTCGCTTCTCCACAGGGTTCCCCTCGCGGGAAGGTGGGGTAATTTTTTTTTTTTTTCAAAATTGATTGATTGTAGGGTTTAACGCGCCGACGCAGCGCAGGTGATGAGGCGCGCCGTAGTGGAGCGCTCCGGATTAATTTTGACCACCTGAGGATCTTTAACGCGCGCCGAAATCTCGAATACACGGGCGTTTTTGCTTTTCGCCTCCATCAGAAAAGCCACCGCCGCAGCCGGGAAACGAACCCGTGTCCTCGTGCTCAGCTGCACAATTTTTTTTGAAAAGCTCTTCACCAGCCCTGTACGCCAAAGCATGGCCCTGCTAAGTTGCACTATGTGTCTGCTCAGAGCAGTAGTGTTGTCGATCCTGGCAGCAAGGCCTCTATGTTTCCATAAAAATGTGGCTGCGTTAAGCCCTATTTTTCCCGATTTCGCAAAGGTGTCTTTCCGTAGTTAATTGGGCCAAAAGCATTGTAAATGTAAAAAAAGACATTAAAAATCTGAAAACATTACTGAATACATCGCATGTTTTTGCCCTTTTGCTGTTTTGGACGTTTCCAGTAGTGCTTAGGATGCACACCTTCTTCGGGATACACAGGACCTAAGCGGATACACAGGTTTAGAGGGCTGGCTTCTGCGGTACAACGTAGAATCAAATCACACTATAGATAGAGGCAGCCGCATTATAAATGATCCACACAACACTAACATCCCCTCTTACCCCTCTTATCTGGCCACTTTGCTGTAGCAGCCTCTCAATGAAGTAAAAATTGAAC